>NC_133666.1:494489265-494749265 GCF_037893015.1 Macrotis lagotis
AGGCTCTGCTGACTCCTCAGTGTCCTCTTTAAAGATGTGGTACTCAAAAGGACACATTAGTTCCACATGGGTTATGACTAAGATCATCAGAACTATCATACCTTTCCTCTCTTTCTGAACACTATCCTGCTTAATACAGTTTGAGATGGCATTAGCCGTTTTTGGTTGCTATACTATTGAAAGATATAGATAGACAGACAGACAGACAGACAGACAGACAGACACACACACACACACACACACACACACACACGGTGCAGTGGATAGAGCACTGAAACAATAAACCTTAAACATGGACCTTACCAGTTTTCTATCCACTATACCATGTTGCTCCTGCTATACTAAGTATTATAGAGAGCAGCTAAGTGGTGCAATGGATGGAGCATTGGTCTTGGGGTTAGGAGGGAGGGAGCTTGAATTCAGCACCAAGACACTTGACACATTTTAGCTGTGTGGCTTTGGACAAATGATTTAACCCTGATTGCCCCACATCCTGGACCATCTCCAGTTGTCCTGATTCATATTTGGCCACTGGATCCAGATGACTCTTGAGGAGAAAATGAGACTGGTAAGTTAACACAGAACCCCTCACTCAAATCTAATTCATGTGCATGTTATGACATCCCTCCCTGATGTCATGGTCCTCTTCAAGAACAAAGGACAAGACAAATTCACTAAAACTGCTTGATCTCTTTGCGTAGAAACTATTTCTACTTGTGTAATTTATTATTTGAAATTGTGTATAAAAATGTAATATCTTCCTACTAAATTTCATCTTAGTAGATTTGGATCCAAGTCTCAGTTATTCATTATCTTTTTGGGTCTCAACTCAATTGGCTCTTCTTTCCAGCTTTGTGCCATCTGTGAATTTTAATGTCTGAAAAGAGGTGGAACACTTTTAGGTCTGTTGGACAAGAAGTAGCTTATTTGGGACAAGAAGGCATAATAAAAGTATTTCAATTTACTGGTTCCATTGAAACCTAAGAATAATTAGAAGTTATATCAAGGCAATTTAGCTGAATCTGTGGGTGATTCTAGAGAAGTAGAGTGGGGACAGAATCTTCCAGAAACAAGACCACATCAGTAGACAGATGTCCAATAGGGAAGATGTTTGGAATATAATAATGCTTCTTAAGAGCATTAACCTCATCGATAATAAGTTCCTCAAATAATCTCTTGGTTATCCCTCTAAAAAAGACTTTAGCTTAACCCTTGCTGCTACCAATCAGCCCTTTTATTCATTTGCCACATTTCCCATAGTCTCTATTTTAAACTTCTCCCTCTTCATAAGTTTCCTATTCTCCTGTTCTCTACATTCTCAGCCACTGGTTTTGCCACCTCCTTTACTAAGAATCGCAAGATCATCTGACATGAGTTCTTGTAGTTCTGCTCCTTCATCTCTCAAAATTATTCTGGGTCATTTTTTTTTCTTTCCATAATATCCTGGATGATTTCCTGCCGGCTAAGACTAACATCTTCACCTTTGACCCCATTCTTTGTCTTCCCTAGTACTTTAAACCAGCAGTCTTTCAGATGCATTTACTAAATAACTTTGCATGGAAAGCCACTATGGAATGCTGTGGTAGGAACACTAGTTTTAGAGTCAGAAGGCCTGCTTTTAATCCTGACTCTTGCTTATCAGGTGATCCTAGGCCTTCTCTGAGCCTTAATTTTTCTCTCTGCAAAATGGGAGTAACACTAAAATATTGGTCTTACAAGTTGTTAGGTGAATCAAATTAGGTAATGCTCTTCAAGTACCATGTAAATTGTAAGATATTACATAAATGAAAGCTATTTTTTTAGCCTAAAACTGAATTCATCTTCCTTAAGAATTATGTTTCTCTTTTTTATGAGTTCTTTTTTAAAAAATTTTTATTAATGGCATCACAGTTTACCTTTTTACCCATGACCTTAAGCTCAGAGTCATCTTTGAATCTCCCTCCTGTCTCAAAGCTCACATGAAGTCAGTTACTAAGTTATATTGAATTTATCACTGTAGAATCTATTTATTTTTCCCTTCCCTACTGTTCCAATTGTCATTATCTCAGGAGCTCATTTCATCTCTTCTGGACTATAATAGGAGTCATCTAACACCAAATCCTCCATCTTTTACACTACTGACAAATTAATCTTCTTAATACACTTATGATTCCATTTATCTAATGTTCAAAACCACATGTTTCCCACTGTTAAAGACATAATTCCATAGCCTGGCATTCAAGGCCTCTCACAGTTTGACTCCAACTTGTCTTTCTAACTTTATTGCCTTCCACATGTACCCTATGTGTTTTTTAAACTAAACTACTCAGCACGAATGTTTCCTATGCTTTCATACCCCTGTGCCTTTGTTCACAACATTTTCTATATCTATAATCTTCCCTTTTTACTCTTGAAATTTCACCTGTCCTTACAAATTCAACTTAGATGTCACTTCCTTCCATAAGTTCTATATAAATAATGCCAATTATTATTGTTCTCATTTGAATGAGTTTAGATAGAAATTGTTCTGGGACAGGTAGTCGGCCTCCTATCATTCTTTTATGTTTAATGCTCATCAAACTATTACATAGGTAGATGAAAATGATTACTTTTTGTAATTGAATACAAATATTGTATTGTAAGGTTCACTAAACAAATCTTCAGAACAACTCTAGTAGTTGACAAAGTAAGTCTTAGGAGATGTACTTTTTCTTGCTCACTTGTGATTTTGATTTCTTTAGTTAATTCTCTACATTCTGAGAGCTTTTCATTCTACAAAGTTTGAAGGTTATGTATATTTGATATGACAACAATTTTTAAAAAACAAACCTATGTTTTTCAATATTTAGGGGTTAATATTGCATCACCTAGATTGTTGTGAGCAATAGTTTTATTTGTGATGATGTTTCTAGTTGTAATAGGTTATTAAATGATCAAGTTATTTGGGACGTTGATTTTATTTTGTATTTGTATTTATAATACAGGGTTTAGTCTGTTGTTGTTGTTGATGTAAATTCTTCCAAGTGGAAATGAGTTTTCTTTCCTAAGATTTTTTTCTTTGCAAGTTATTCACATTGAAAGCTCTCTGAAGGCAAGGACACTCACTTCTGCTTCCTTTTTTTTTTTTTTTTTTAGGATTTTGCAAGGCAGTGAGGTTAAGTGGCTTGCCCAAGGCCACACAGCTAAGTAATTATTAAGTGTCTGAGCCCGGTTTTGGACCCAGGTACTCCTGACTCCAGGGCCAGTGCTTTATCCACTGCGCCACCTAGCCGCCCTTCTGGTTCCTTTCTTATACACACTTCCTCCCACCTTCCACTCTCATCACCAGAAGCTAGTCCAACCTTTGGCTACTTCATAGCCATAGATCTTGCTGTTAACTCTTTGCAAAGATCTCTCCCAATCTTTGAGGAGGCAGAAAAAAGATAGAAGTAGGTATTGAACTTACATTAAAGAGCTTGGTAAATCTGAGTTCAAATGTGGACTCTGCTGTTTGCTATAAATATAGCTTTGGTTAAGTCACTTTTACTCTGAGACTGTTTCTTTATTTGGAGGATAACAAAAGGTTGGACTCTGTTCTCTAAGTAAGATACCTTTCAGCTCTAGTATTTTGTAATTTTTATCATTTTTGTGAATGTTATTGTATTAATGTCAGTAATATAACTGAAAAATCATACCAAAGCTTTCAGTAGGACTACTCAGCAAAGTATTATGAGTGAGAATAAAAGTATTCACAATTAGCAATGACTGAAAAAATTTTGAAGCAACTTTCTCTGATAAGTCTCATTTTTCAAACTTATAAATAATTGAGTAAAATTTATAAAAATAAGAGCCTTTCCCCAATTGAAAAATGATTAAAAGATATGAACAATTTCCAGATGAGGTTATCAATGTTACCTGTAGCTGTATTTTAAGAGTTCTTTTAAAAATTTTTACTCAATCACTATTTATTGGAGACATGCAAATTAAAACAATTCTGAGTTACTACCTAAAGCCTAATAAATTAGGACAGAAAAGGAAATGACAGATGTTGGAGGGATTGTAGGAAAACAAATCATTAATGTGCTGTTGGTGGAGCTGTGAGCAGTTTCAACCTTTCTATAGAGCAATTTGGGAACTATGGCCATAGGGCTATAAAACCATCATATTCTTTAAATTTTTTTTATTTATTTAAAGCAGTTAATAGGGTTAAAGTGACTTGCCCAAGGTCACACAGCTAGGTAATTATTAAATGTCTGAGGGCAGATTTGAACTCAGGTCTTCCTGACTCCAGGGCTAGTGCTTTATCCACTGCGCCACCTAGCTGCCACACCATGCATATCCTTTTGACCTACTAGATCTATATCCCAAAAGTTGAAAAACAAAAAGAAAAAGGACCTATAGCAACTCTTTTCTGTTGCCAAGGAATTAGAATTAAGTGAATGCGTATCATTTGGGAAATGACTAAACAAATTGTGTTTGGGTTTTTTTTTTTTTTTTGAGGTTTTTGTTTTTGTTTTTTTTGCAAGGCAATGGAGTTAAGTGATTTGCCCAAGGTCATACAGCTAGGCAATTATTAAGTGTCTGATACTGTATTTGAACTCAGTACTCCTGACTCCAAGGCCTGTGCTCTATCCACTGTGCCACCTAGTTGCCTCCTGAACAAATTTTGATATGAGATACTGATAGGATGCTATTATATTGCAAGAATGATGAGCAGGTTGCTTGCAGGAATAACCTGGAAAGACTTCCATGAACTGATGCAAAGTGGAATGTATTATATACAAAGTAACAGCAATATTATACGATAATCAGCTGTGATTGGCTCAGCTTTTCTCAGCAATAGGTAAAACCCAAGCCTAAAGAATGATATCCTTCCCCAGAGAAAGTGATGATGATCTCTGAATACAGATTGAAGGATACTTAATTTTTCTTTAGATTTCTTTTTTGGGGGGGTACTATTGTTTTCTTTTATAACAAGATTATTATGGAAATGTGTTACATGATGACACACATTTATAACCCATAACAAATGAATTGCATTCTCATTGGGGGGGTGGCAAGGGAGAGATTTTGGAGCTCAGAGTTTTAAAAATGACCACTGAAAATTATTTTTTTCATGTAACTGGGAAAAACAAAATACCAGAGAAATTAAGCGGGGGAGGGGAGGTAGCCAGAAGTTGTCAAAGAGGACTACAAAATATCTCTAAAATGGTAGTGATCCATGGTTGAACAAAGCAGCTAGAAATATATCACCTTGTAGACAGAAGGCCAGAAACTAGGAAATGAAATAGAGACTTGGGATATGTCTCTCTCCTTCCTCCATCTATGTAGTTCCCATAGGCCAGTGTCCATTTGAAAGACTATTTAGAGGAATCAAAAGACAAAAATGTGTTTCCATCAAGCTATTATTGTTCTCTCCTTTTTTCCCCCTTTCTGCATTCCCTTTTTCTCTATTCTCTATAGGAAATAGTATTAATTGTTAAGTGGGAGATATGTCTATGAAAGGGCAAAAGAAAATATTTGGACTCAAAGGAGGTTTTCATAAATATTTAAAGAAAGACATATTGTTTAGAAAGCTCAATTAGAAATTAGAGGACTTGACTTTGAATTCTTCTTTCATACTGACTGTCTGGCTATGGGCAAATCACTTTGTTTCTCTTGGCCAGTTTCTTTGTGATAAGGAGATTGGACTAGATGATCTTTAAGGATACTTCCAGCCCTAAATCTACTCTGAACCTATAAATCCATGTTGGGGGAAGAAGGCTAATGAAATTTTGGTACATGGATGTTACTATAATAAAAAACAACAAATATAGAGAATTGGAGAAGCATGGGAAGACATGAAATGATAGAAATTGAGGTAAGCAGAACCAAGAAACAATGTATACAAGGACTACAGAATGTTAACAGAAGGAATAGTAAAAACAAACAAACAAAACTGAGCGTTGTCTAATTATAATGACTTGACCCAGAGAAGTATTGATAAAAATGTTCCTCTCCCTTTGGTAGCAGAGGAACTCTGGGTTCTGGCAGTCATGGTTCATGTGGTAATTGATTTTGCTGAACTGTTTGCCCCCCTCTCTTAAAAGAAATACCATGGATTACTAGAAAGAGTAAAGAAATATGAAAATTAATGTGATATAACAACAAAAGTCATCGACACACACATTTTTTAATATAAATATTTTGTTTTCTAATTATATACAATAGTAGTTTCTACGAATCATGTTTTGCAAGGTTTTGAATTTTACAATTTTCCTCCCCTCCTTCCCTTCTCTCCCCCCTTCCCTCAACAGAAGGCAGTCTGGTAGTCTTTACATTTGTTTCCATGATATGCATATATCAAAACTGAATGTGTTGAGAGGAAAAAACATATCCTTAAGGAAGAAAGAAATTATTAGATATAGCAAAATTATATAATACATAAGAAAACTTTTTTAAAAATTGAAGATAATAATCTTTGGTCTTCATTTAAACTACACAGTGGTTTGTTTGGTTTTTTTTTTGATACAGATATTAATCTCCATCACAGATCCCCTAAAATTGCCCCTGATTATTGCACTGATGGAGTGAGCAAGCCCATCAAGATTCATCATCATCCCATGTTGTTGTTAGGCACACACAAACTTTTAAGAGATTTTCTGGATGTGAATTTTGGTAAGCAAGAATTATAGAGTATATCAAAAAATGAGAACACACCATTCCTTCTCAGTATTATTATAAACTCATTAAGGAGTGGCTGTGGATACTAGGCTAATAAATATTACTCAAGATTTACTCATACAAAATATTTTTTTCAAAGAAGGGAAATAATTAATCATCAGACTTGAAAACATAATCAGAGAGGGTCAGCTAAGTAGCACAGTGGATAGAGTACCAGCCCTGGAGTGAGGAGGATTTGAGCTCAAATCTGGTCTCAGACATTTGATGATAATATTTGTCCTTTGTTCTCAAAAATCATGACATCAGGGAGGTGATGACATGACAAGCACATGAATTAGATTTGAGTTAGGGTTGCTCCTCCAGAGCCATCTGGGTCCAGTGGCCAGATATGAATCAGGATGACTGGAGATGGTCATGGATGCAAGGTAATTGGGGTTGAGTGACTTTCCCAAGGTCATACAGCTAGTGAATATCAAGTCTGGATTTCAACTCCTGTCCTCCTGACACCAAGGCCACAGCTCAATCCACTGCTGTGTGACTTTGTGCAAGTCACTTAACCCCATTTGCCTAACAAGAGCCTAAAACAAAAAACAAAAACAAATCATAATCAGGTAATCAGTCCTATCATTTTATGATCTATCAGAGTTTCTATTCATAAAGACTATTCAGATTTAGCTCATTTAAGTAGAATCTCTATAGATCATATACTGTTTTAAGATAGGAATAATAGATTGTATGTGTATTTTATATATGGTACAGTACTGGAACAAAAACATTTATGAGGAATTTTATATAATCATTAAGTATCAAAAATCAAACTGCTGATTAATTGACTTGTAGGGTCATAAGTTTTATTTGATTTATAATATATTAGTATCGTTCCTACATATGCCATAGAAATTTTGGGAAAAGAGTATAACCAGGTTATTTTTAAATTTTTATTCAGTAGAAATTGAATTCTCACAGTGTTTTGCTGAGAAAGTGAAATAATGTATTATGAACTTCCATTGTAACACCCCCACATTATCGCAACAATGCTTATGGTGACTTCTTTCCCTTAATTTGTCAATTCACAATGTTTAAGAGGGAGAAAGTTCCCAGAGGAGATATGAAGAGATAGGATCTAAATGTAAGAGTGAGATTGGTGAGAAGTAGGGCTCTTATTCACTTTGGCATGTCATTTGCTGCAGTGCTATAAGACTAGAATTGTTTTCAATTATTAAGTAAATACTCATATGCATTTTTAATTAAAAAATTTGGTAATACTTAATACATAAAAGGTAAAACTTATTATCTTGCTGAGTATTCTTAAAGGAATTCTCTGAAACAATTTCATCTCACAGGCCTGTACTGTGGCAGATGTTTGCAAATCTTGGTGTAAAACTGATTGAAATATTTTAAGAAAACTGAAATAATGTCAGTGGCAAAATTTATTTTACCAAGTGCAGATGTAAGACATCAAGTTCTCAGACTGATGGCAGAATTAACAAAAAACACCATCTGGTTCAATAATTATCTGAAAATACCCATATTCTTGGATTTGTTTTAATATCACTTAGTTCCCAGCTTTATTTTATCAGAGTTTACACACCAACGAGAGTAGGTTGTGCAAAATGAAGACTATTTCCATCTGATCATTTAAAAAATGTGTTTTTGCATGAATAATGAATCTTTGAATTGTTACTAAACAAGCAAATTATTTGCGTATGTGTCACATCGGTTATCAAGTTTGCACATGTGACAGCTACAACAGCCGTCACGTAAAATGCATAGAGCTTAGAACCATATGTTTTTGCTTGACAAAAAGCTAAAACTCAAGATCAATTTTCAATATGGAATGCACAAATTAACACTTTAAAATGCACCACAATATGTACAGCTTGGCAAAATTTGCAGAAATAGCACGTTTCTAGATATTAACTGATATCTTTGGATTCGACCTTAAGGTATTCAATCATTTTGATTAAAAGACTGATTTCTCATAAAACCACAGTCTGTTGGAGGCGCAAAGCCAATGACATTTGAGCATTCATATATTTTCATAAACTTTGAACAATGTCAGTGAGACACCTCTTCAATCTTGGCCACACAACAGCAGGGTATTCAATCTTTCTTTAGCTTAAGACAGAAAATTTGAATATCAGCATAGGGTTATTAATGTGACAGTTCACATGGTGTGTGCACCATGTTGATTTTTTAGAAGCACATCTGTGAAATGTATAGAACTATCTGCTTTACTCTCTTGTTCCTTTCCCCAAAAAAATATTTTTACTAAAGCACAGATTTTTTATGATGCCAAGAAGCTCATAGGATTTCTTTGATATGAAAAACTAAAAAAGGAATCAACAAAAAACTGTCTTGTGATATGGATAGCTTATCACTTTTGCAATTTTTTAATACATGAAATATCATAGTAAGTCTGTTGCCATTTATATTTGTTCACATTTGAACTGCTAAATGATGATTTAGCAAAATTACAGATTCTTTAAATTGCTTTTTTAGATTTTTTTTAATGCCCAATAATTTGTCCTGTAGAAGGTGAGATGTGTAGCTTTGGGTATGCATTGTAAATAACAGTCAATGTTAAGTGTATTAACATCTACTTCTAATAACATGTCTCTCTTTAGTTTCACAAGCAGCCTGGGCAAAACCAGATGGGCTGTGATGAGAAGATGAGCAATTCTGTCTTGCCGAAACTGAAAACATGGCAACATTCCGTAAAGGAAAAAAAAAGCAAAGTGCATGTATTAATATATTGCAATATACCACAGATGTCTAAAAATTTTCAATTAAAAATTCATTCCCAGCCCTACCAAATTCATCCTATAAGAACAGAAAGTCCTACTGGACCATTAGAAGTACTGTATGATATGACTCATAGAAGTTTTAATAATATCCATTGTTATTAATCTTGGCTATATTCATTTTCTTATGGAATCATAGAATATTGAAAGTTTATGTGATATTCTACTTATCTTGCCATCATGCAGGGCAACAACTAAATCAACCCATGCAAAGGGAAACATTTCCCAGCTTTAAGTATTTTCTAAGGAGAGTCCATGGCTTCTCTCAGTAATACATTTAATAAACTTGTGTAAGATTATCTTAGATGTTGTGTAAAGTTTGGATTGGACAGTAGAAAGACTGGAGAACACACCTTGTATGCTATTCAAATGAGAATAAAGGAGCTTGCCAAGGAACAAAGTATAGAGAAAACAGATAATTATAGTAGATTGTCACAGAAACTATGTTTCAGGTGTTAGAGCAATAAATGAGGAAGCAAAGGTAGCTGGAATAGAACTCTTTCTAGAAGTTTATTATTGGAGGGGAGGAGGAAGACAGACAATAGCTTGAAATGAAAGTATGACATAGAGAAGGGATTTTTAGTATGTGGAGACCTGTAACATTTTTGTAAATGGTGGGAAGAGTAAGGGCTGTGGTGACAAATCTATTGAAATGGAAAGTTTTGTGAAGAGGAGATTGCTACAAGATTGGGATTTAGAAAGAGGCATTTAATGTGGAGGAGGTCTACCTTATCCTCCAAAAGGCCAGAAATTTCTAAGAACTTTTGAAATACAAAGAAAGGGACATAAGGAAATTTGCTTCAGAAAGCTTCAGAGCTCTTCTACTGAACCTGAACCTTAGAGGGAAGGAGAGGGGAATAATCCTTTGCTAAGAACCTGTAGGGTAAGGGCTCTGGAGGGTGTCCCAGGAAGCATAGAAGACACAGGAACCCCCATCATGGTGTGCCCTCTTCAGTGAGGGTGCTACACTCTATGTACAAGGAAGAATTGAAGGAGCTCAAAGGAAACGTGACATAATTGTTCTCATGGACTGTTTGTGCTCATATTGGTCTGATTGGACACAGTCAGACACAATATATTTTGTTTCATTTTGGTCTTCTTTGTTATCAGAGGACAAGAACCCACCATTTGTATAGTAGACATTGTGCTAGATGCTTTATAAATATGATCTCAACCCTCTGAGATAGATGCCATTATTATCCTAATTTTACAATTAAGGATACCAAGTCAGAGTAAGTGATTTTCCCAAAATCACTTAGCTGGCAAGTTTCTTAAGCTGGATTTGAGTTCAGGTCTTCCTGACTCTAATCCCAATACTCTATCTACTGTACCATCTAACTCACCTAAGGAGGAGTTATGAACTTAACAGGAAAATACTTAGAAATGGCTGCTACAAATATTGTGTTAGACAGTCCATAAGGAATGGAAGAAAAAAAAAAAACCCAAGTCTTGTGTAGCTAGTACAAATTTGTCATAGACCAAAACAAAGTGGAGCACTTCCAGGGTTGAGGATTAGCTTGTATGTCAAGAAAGTAAGGAATTTTATAATGAAGGAAAATTATCATTGGAATGATTGAACATAGATTTAACCCTGTAAAGACTGAGAAGTAGAACATGAGTGATATGGTACCAAGAAGAGATCAAAGCCTCAGAGGTCATAATGACAGCAGAAAGCAGGTGTATATGAGGAGCAAGGATGGAGGAAAAAAGCAGAGAAAAAGAAATTATGGTCAGGGAAATTTTGAAGGTTGAGCTTTTCTGAATGATCGTAGTCTTGTGTATGACCCTCCAGATGAATGGAAATGGTGGATTAGAGGTAGAGCAGTCAAATTAAGGACCTAAGAAACCAAAGGGTTTGAGATGATCAATGTGTTCATTGAAGTTGCCAGGAATGATGTCAGTGGATGATGATGATGTTGATGTTTGTCCTTTATTCTCTAAGAAGACTGTGGCATCAAAGAGGTGATGCCAAGACAAGTACATGAATTGGATTTGAGTGAGGGGGTTCTGTGTTAAGTCACCAGCCTCACTTTCTCCTCTAGAGCTATCTGATATGTATCAGGATGACTGGAAATGACCCCAGATTTGAGGCAATGAGGGTAAAACTTGCCCAAGACTAGACAGTTAGTATGTGTCAAGTGTCTGAGACTGGATTCAAGCTCCCATCCTCCTGATTCCAAGACCAGTGCTCTATCCACTGTCATGTTTGAAAGGGGTACTAAAATCTCTGAAAAAATGGATTTTCCTAGAGATGAATAGCTCATGATGTCAAGAATCAGGGAAAGCCTTTTTTAGGCGGTGTGATTTTAAAAGGGAAGAAGTTGACTTGTTAGGGACAGAGAGGTGTCTAAAAGTGACAGTTGAAAGGATAGAGGA
Source organism: Macrotis lagotis (assembly GCF_037893015.1). NCBI lineage: Eukaryota > Metazoa > Chordata > Mammalia > Peramelemorphia > Peramelidae > Macrotis > Macrotis lagotis. The sequence continues at coordinate 494,501,067 of NC_133666.1, forward strand.
TGCAGACACTTCCTACTGGATTTGTGAGTGGAAATGTGTGAAAGAAGACCTCTTGTTAGTATGGAGACGACCTCACACAAGATGTTGTTCCCTCCAAGGAAAATCACTTAGTAAAGGAAGAGATCCAGGCTATAGGGAAGTTTCTTAGCAGTTGAGAGGAAGTTCTTCAAGGGTAGAATGGAAAGAGAGGGAGATTGCAATGGGACTGAGATGAAGTAAGATATTAAAATAATGAATGAGGATCAGTTTGGATGAAATAGTAGTTTGGTTAATAATATAGAGAGAGGTTTATTCACTACATGGGGCCAGAAAAGTACAGAGTAGTACTAGGACAAATGTATATCATCTACATAGTACTGGGATGGACTTAGAAGATGAGCTTTAAAGACCTTTGAGTACGTGATCTCAAATCCTTGTCCGTATTCCCAAAATAGGTAGGCAAAATACCAGGAGAAATGATTTATATTAAAATAGAATTCTTATTTTGGGAGCACTAGACTCATAGATTTTCCTTCTAAAACACAAAAAGTTTTATTGTTTCACTTTGCTTTTATCAAAGAAGGTAGTAAACTGGTGTAGAGGCTGCATATGGATTTAAGGATGAGGATTTGAATTCTTGCTCTGCTCATACTTTGTGGTCTTATACAAGTCACTTAATCTCTGGGTTTCAATTTCTTCATCTGCAAAATGAAGGCGTTGGGCTTGGTGATCCTAAGCTTCCTTATAGCTGTAAATTCTGTGACTTATGGAAACCCCAAACCTGGTAATATTTCAGAAAATTCTAAGGAAATTATTCATTTATTCCTATAGATTCATTTTAAACTTATTTTTGTTATCATTAATGAGATAAGTTGGTTCATGTCTCCAATACTCAAAACAGTTTGGGTTTTTTTTTTGGCAAGGCAATGGGGTTAAGTGACTTGCCCAAGGTCACACAGCTAGGTAATTATTATCTGAGGTCAGATTTGAACTCAGTTTCTCCTGACTCCAGGATCAGTGCTCTATCCACTGCATCATCTAGCTGTCCCTAAATCTAACAATTTTTATTTAAATTCACATTATGTAATTTTCTTTGTATTTTTATCCCTTGAAGACCATTATTAGAAGTTCATCCTTGCCAATTTCTCATAGTACAGATCAAATTGGGTTCCTTTATAAAATAACTAGAATAATGAATGATTTGGAAATCATCAGTTAACTGTTTCCTTGTCAACTTTGTCAAGTCTGCTGAGTGTGAAGTGGAACCTCAGAGTTAATTTAATTTTCATTTCTCTAAATAGTGATTTAGAATCTTTTTTCCCCCCATAAGACCATTGATATTTTGGATTTCTTCCTTTGAAAACTGGCTTAAAGCAGTGATTCTTTTTTAGTTTTTGCAAGGCAAATGGGGTTAAGTGGCTTGCCCAAGGCCACACAGCTAGGTAATTATTAAGTGTCTGAGACCGGATTTGAACCCAGGTACTCCTGACTCCAGGGCCGGTGCTTTATCCACTGCACCACCTAACCACCCCTTAAAGCAGTGATTCTTTACTCTGGATCCATCCCCCGCCCCCAAAAGGAGCATGAATAGATTTCAAGGGAGAGAGGATAAGATTGAAATATAATTGATTTTCCTTATAATGTTATATTTTTATTTTATGCACTTAAAACATTTTTCTAAGGAGTCCATAAGCTTCACCAAACTATCTGAGGGGATCTCTATACACAAACAATAGTTAAGAATCTCTGGTTTAGAAGGTTAAAGTTATAGAGCTTGTATTATTTTTACCTCAAACACTAAAGCTTTTATATATTTTTCATGGCATGAATGTAATTTTAAAATGCAACACTTGAGGGCAAATGGCATGCTATAATATAGTTGAGGGAAGAAAGTTGTCAATAGCATATTTGTTTTGTTATACCCTTGGATTTGTTCTTCATTCTCTTTAGGTAGTAGCACAATGAAACTGTGATTAGCTCTCTCCATTTGTCAGGAGAGAGTGTGTTTCTGTTTCACTTCACAGATGTTTATATTGCCCTGTGAATAGCATTTACTAACAACCTCACTATGGTAATGTAGTAGGGCAGCTTTTCTCTCTACTTATTGGGGGGGGGGGGTCCATTCCTTAAGTACCCTCATTCATTGCCTATGTCCGTTTGCTTCAACATGTAGTTGATTGCCTGTTTTTATGGTCTGATGCCTTTTTTTGTGTGAAGCATTGCCAACCGGTGTGAGGACACTGAGCAGGTACTTAAAGATGTCAAACAGCTGCAATTTTAGCAACAAGAAATAGCTTCAAAAATTAACTCAACAAAATATTAAATTTAAGGATAAATTCTTACAATAAAGCTCCTTTTTTGGAGGAGTACTAAGAAGAATGATGTCCAAATAATGAGGATAACACTTACCTTTGGTTCATATTTTTAAAACATGTAAGAATAATAATTGCTAAATGTAAAATAAATGTCAATAATACAAAATTTATAAAAAAGTTTAACAAAAATAGATATGCTTTGTCAAATTAATTAGGTATTAACAAGAAATATTTCTGGGGAAAAGTTTTAAGAATCATATTTTTTTTGTCTGGAAGACAATAATATTTAGAGATGAGATAGTCTCAGTAATATAGTTGCACTGAGTTTATTCCTGTACAGCAAATTTTTAGACTGGAGTTATTAACATTTTACCATGGTTCTAATCAGGTTACCTTGTAGTCTAGCCAGTAATAATCTAAGCCATAATTGATTTCATATTTTGACTTTGAAAAGTATTCAGTCCAATTCACAAACAATTTTTAAGTGATTGCTGCACACAAGACTTAGGACTAGGTACAAGGGAGTCAACAACAAAACAAAGAAATAATCCCTAATTTTAATGAGCTTATATTCCTTTTCAAGGCTATAACATAAAATGTGTGTATTTGAGAAGGAAAGAAAGAACATTAAAAACTAAAGGATTTAGCAGAGGCATTTAAGTAACTGAGCCTTGAAGAAAGGGATTCTCAGAGTCAGAGATGAGGATGGAATTTAGAACTTGACTCACTATCTTTACCTCATTTCCTGCCCTTCTATCTTGGGACTTTAGGGTAGCTAGATGGTGCAGTGGATAGAGCACTGGCCTTGGAGTCAGGAGAACAGGAGTTTGACATTGTGCAAGACTGAAGATTTGATCTTACATACAAAACCATACACATACATACTTATGCATATAAATATACATATATTTATAAGTCTATGAGTTATCTTAATAGAATAATAGTGATATAGATCATAGTATTTGTGAGTTTTGGGGGAAAGAAAGAGAAGGGGGGAGAAAGAGGTCAAGGAGGGAGAAAGGGATATTTACTAGCTGTGTGACCTTAAGTCACTTAACCCTAATCGCCTCCTATTCAGAGTCATCTCCAGTTGTCCTGATTTCTATCTGGCCACTGGACCCAGATGGCACTGGAGGAGAAAGTGAGACTGGTGACTTAGCATAGCACCTCCCACTGCACTCAAATTCAGTTCCTGTGTGCTTGTTATGGCATCACCTCCCTAATGTCATGTCCTTCAAGAATGAAGGACAGCCATTATTTTTATTATTATTATCTTGGGACTTTAAAATTAATATAGATTGGGGATTTTAAACCTAGGATTCAGGAATGTTTTTGAAATTAATTTGATAACTATTTCAATATTATTGGTTTCCTTTGCAATCCTATGTATTTTAACTTCTGCATTTATTAAGAATCTGCTATGACCGAGGCATTGTGCTAAGTGCCAGATACAAAGAAATGATAAAAACAGTTTCATTATTCTAAGAAGGGGTCTTCACCAGATCACTGAACTTCACCACACTAATGTAAGGAGCTATGACAAAGTTCTCTGGCACAGATACTCCCTCAGACTCTCTAACCTCCCAATTCTTCAGTCTTTAAGACTTACTCCTTCACCCAACCTCAGTAAAATGTAATTGATGATCACACTCTAGATTTTACTAGTGTTCCCCTTCCCTAGTTAGAAACCATGACTTTTTCCTATCTGAGTATAACCTATCATTTCACTCCTTACTTCTCACCCCTCCAAAACTTATCCTTGAACCTCCACCCCCGCTATACTTTCTCAGATTTCACTTTTATCCTGCTCTAATATCAGTCTGGTAATTAGCCATTTCTAATCTCCAATGTAAGCAAACCTGGTGTTGCAGTGGATAGAGCACCAGTCCTGGAGTCAGGAAGATCTGCATTCAAATCCAGTCTCAGACACTTGCTAGCTCTGTGACCCTTGGCAAGCCACTCAATCCCTATTTTTCCTTAGTTCATCTGTAAAATAGTAACACTCTGGAGAAAGAAATGGCAAATCATTCTAATATCTTTGCGAAGAAAATCTCATTGGTATAGTCCATGGAGTCACAGAGTTGGACATGACAGCAACTGACAGTGTCCTCTGCTCTAGAATTCTTTGCCCTTTTTTACTGTCACTGCTTCTTTCTTGCCAAAATTCATACCACCGTCTATCTCCTCTATTTCTTTCTATAATGATAGCTAATATTTATATAGACCTACTATGTATAAGGCACTGTGATAAGTGCTTTTCAAATATTATCTGATCCTCACAACAACTCTGGGACATATATACTATTTTTATCCCCATTTTTTTGAGGCAACCAGTTTAATTGACTTGCCCTGGGTCATGAGCCACTGAATGCAACTGGAAGAAATCTTACAACTAAACATATTACAAATTCATGGTATTCAACCTCAGTCCCTTACTGCAATAATGGAGTTTTATTTCTCCCTGATTAATTTATCTTTCTCCCCAAAGAAGGTACTGCAAACTTCTCTCTTGCTCATAGTTTTCCTCATTCTTTTTCTGTCAACTGAAAAGTTTGTATATTTACTCAAAAGAATTAAGATTGTTCAAGATAAGCTCCCTTCATATCAAAGCACCTTGACATCATTTTGCTATATTCCCCTAATATCTGACAGTAAGGTGGTTCTTCTCCTTGCCAATACTAACACCTCTGCTTGATTCCTTCCTTCTTTTCCAACATATCATCAGTATCTCTTGGTTTTCCTCTGCTTATCTTTCATGTCAAAGATCCTGATTACGAGGTTTTGACTTAGGCCCTCTTCTCTCTCTCCTTGTCTGTCTCTCTCTCTCTCTCTCCTTGTCTGTCTGTCTGTCTGTCTGTCTGTCTGTCTGTCTGTCTGTCTCTCTCTCTCTCTCTCTCTCTCTCTCTCTCTCTCCCTCTCCCTCTCCCTCTCCCTCTCCCTCTCCCTCTCCCTCCCTCCCTCCACCCTTCTCTCCCTCCTTGACCTCTTCTCTCTCTCTCTCTTTTTCTCCCCTCAACCTCATAAATCCTATGATCTATATCACTAGTATTCTATTCAGATAACTCATAGACTTATAAATACATGTATATTTATATACATAAGTATGTATGTGTGTGGTTTTGTATATAAGATCAAATCTTCAGTCTTGCACAATCAAATGCATATTGGACATTTCAAACTGATTATCTCAAACTCAATATATCCAAAAATGATCTGTTATCTCTCTTGACCTCCAACACTTCCTTCTTTGAAACTTCTGCATTTCTGTCAACCTTCCAGTCTCCCAGTTTATAACCTCAACTCTGGATTTGATACCTTACTCTTCCTCACCTCACATATCCAATTCATTGCCAAAAGTTATCATGTCTTTTGTTTCCAATCTTTTCTCTGTGATCATATGCCTACCATCTTGGCTTAGGCCTTCACCACTTCTTATCTATTACCTCAAGAATCTAATATAAAATTCTCTGATATCTAAAGCCTTTCAGTACTAGGTCCCTACCTACCGTTCTAGTATTCTTACAACTGATTCCTCCTCTATATGCTTTTTGATCCAGTGACCCTTGTCTTCTTGTTCTTCTTCATACAAGACACTCCATCTCCTGACTGTCCCACAATTCTTGGTCTCCCAACTTTCCTGGTTTCTTTGAGGTCTTAGTTAAAATCCTACCTTTTACAAAAGACTTTATCTGATCCTTCTTAATGCTAGTGTCTTCCCTTAATTTATCATGCATACATCCTGCTTGTGTATAGTTGTTTGCATGTTGTTTCCCCATTGGAATATGAATTGCTTTGGGATTTTACCATTTCTTTGTATCTGGCACTTAGCACAATGCCTCGGTCATAGTAGATTCTTAATAAATATATGTTGAGTTAAGCTAAATTATTGCAAGTCTCCTAATTGCTTTCCCTCTCACAGGAATCTTGCCACTTCCATCCTACATACTTCTGTGTACATAATTTTCTTATGGTTCTGGCTATGTGACTTTTTTTACTTAATTAACATTAGTGGCTTCCTATTTCCTCAAGAATCAAATATAAATTTCTATTTTTAGTTTTGAATGCCTTGTACTACTTGCCCACAACCTACTTTCCACCCTGTATAGATAATATTCTTCCTTCTGAAGTACTTTCTAGCCAACTTAACCTTCTTTATGACCTTCACACTCAAGATTCTGTCTTCCATCTCTACATCTTTACACCTGAGGTTCCCACATGCCTGAATTGCCCTCTCTCTTTATTATCTCTTCAGAGAGTCTTTCCCTTTAATATATAATTTAAGCACTACCTTCTGTATGAAGTCTTTTTTTTTTTTTTTTTTAAGGTTTTTTGCAAGGCAGTGGGATTAAGCAACTTGCCCAAGGCCACACAGCTAGGTAATTATTAAGTGTCTGAGACCGGATTTGGAATCAGGTACTCCTGACTCCAGGCCCGGTGCTGTATCCACTGTGCAACCTAGCCACTCCCCACCCCCGTATGAAGTCTCTGTTATCTCTCAATTGCTAATAACCCACTTTCCCAAACTACCTTGTATTAATTTAACTACTTTATATTTGTGTCTTTTCACTTTATATTTATGATGGATATATTTACTGTTATCTTTTCCCCTGGATTAGACTCTTGTGAAAAGAGATTATTTCATTATTTGTACTTTTATCTCCACCTAGCACAGTGCCTTGGCATATTATAGGCATTTAAAAAATATTTGTTGATTAATTGCTTTGTTGGGTCCAGTCATGGAGGACTCACTATGTTTCATATTTCAGCTAAATTGGTCCATGTGCTCTTTCCTGAACTCAGAACTCCATCTCGTATAAGAAAAATAATGGGCAGTAAACTTCGGAAGGTCAGCTAGGGCCAGAGAGTTTTAGGTGTCAAGGCTTTAAATGCCAAGTTGAGGAGTTTATGTTTTATGCTATTAGGTTCTTGAACAAAAGAGAGGCATTCCATTTAGGAAGATTATTTTGGCAGCTGAATAGAAGAAACTTAAAGCCAGCAATACAATTAAAATCTTACAAAAAGTCAAATAAAAAGTGATAAGGATTTGAAATGGAGTGTGGTTTAACTGGAGTCTAAAGGCTTAGAAGATTATGGAGGAAGAATTGACAGATTCTGGAAACTGAGTGAATTTGTGAACTGAAATAATGGCATGATTAAGTGACTGGAAGGATGGTGATGAACTCAATAGAAATAAGGAGATTTGGATGAGAGATATCTTTAAGTTACAAGACATTAATGTCCATTTTGTATTTTGAATTGGCAACAGAACATGCACCAATAAGTACTTGGTGATGAAAGGCTAGATCTTAGGGGAGAAAATAGCTGAATATATAGACCTGGGACTCATTTACATAAAATTGAGGCAAATTTCCTGACACAAGGATAGCATCTAATAAATTTTTATTCAATAGAGATGATAATTGATCACATCTTAGCATATAAGATTATGCAGAGATGTAGGGAAAAAAGTCTAGGACAGAGCATTGGAGACATACTCATCCAGAAATGGTTGAACGTGAACTATGAGTCAATGAAGGAAACAAAACTAAAAGAGAGTGATCAGGCAGGTGGAAAAGCCAGGAGGCAGCAATGTCCCTAAGAAGAAGAAGAAGAAAATAGTATCCAGGGGGAATGATCAGAAGATGAATACTGCAGGATGAATGCTGCAGAAAGGGTGAGAAGGATGAAGACTAAGAAATGGTTGTCAATGGTAATTCATAATTTAAAATAATTACCTAACTTTACCTCAGAATTCATGATTTTATACTACTGTTTTAACTATATATGGGAAGTAGATTGAATTATAGTTTACTTGATATAGGGATCATTTTTTTTATCAAAATATTTTGGAATCACTTCTACAATTCAAAGCTTTAGAGAGGTGTCAAGAAAAGCCATGTCAAACTCAAATAGAAATAGATCCCTGCAGACTGCATTTTCACTTAGTTTTCTATTTTATATTTCCAGATATATTATATTATACTATATTTTAATATAAATATTCTATATTTATAGAACTATATTTCTATAATCTATATTCTATATATTAATTTAATTTTTGTTAAACAGCTCCAAATTATATTTTAATCTGTTTGGGCTTCATTGGGGAATTTTGTCTCCTTTGGCACCCTTAATCTAAAGCACCTAAATCTAAAAACTGGGAAATATTCCTATTTTTCACATAGCCAGAAAATACTAAGTATTCAATAGTTAAAATTTCTTAGGGAAAAAAAAGAAACAAACCATATATGAATTAAAAATCAACCTTATGTAGAAAATTTTAAAATAAGCTATGTAAATACCATTTGAAAACATAACCATTTGATTTACTATCTAATCTAGATATTTTATACATTTTTCCCAATTTATGCTACTCACAATATGTGCATTATGAGAGGAAATAGTTCTTTCAAAGTCATGTAATGGATTAAGTAATTTCACAAATTGTCTGGTAAGTGCAAAAACTTTCATATTATTGCTATAATTTTAGTGTCATGGTCTAATTACTATAGATTATTTGTTCAAAACCAAGTCTTAGCAGGGCTGTTTAGCCTGACAAAGAGTAAACTTGAGGATGGGGCTGGGCCTAACTTTCTGTCAGTATTTAAACTACTGTCATGTGGAAAAGAGAAGACTGTTTTTTCTCCCAGTGGTCAGAAATAAGGTCAAAAGATGGACATTTGAGACTCAGATTTCACTTTTTTTTTTTTTGCTGTGAAAAGCTTTGAATCCATCATTAGTTATTCAAAAGTAAAATAGATCACTTCAAGAAGTAGTGGTTCCCCTCTCACAAAAAATTTTCAGAGGTTGCCTGTCAGTGCTATAGAAAGGTTCCTTAGATTAGTTTATCTCTGAAGTTCATTCTAACTTTTCTGTTCTTTGATTTTCATGACATAATGCATGAAATGTAATGATGTACTTGTTTCTGATAATTTTCACAAATTCTCGAATCATGTGACTTTCAACAGTTACAACAACCTAAATGATACCACACTACATTGACAGCTAAAAATTTCAGTCCAAAGTAAGGATTTTCCACCAATTAGGGAGGGTGGATGAGAGAGAATTTGAGAGTCAAAAATATGGGAGGAACAAATGTGCACTGACCTCCACTGAGATCTGAACAGCAATTTTGAGAGACTAGCATTTCCATTTTAATGAGACTGATTATCTTAATAACTGACATTTATATATAGCCTTTTTAAGGTTGGCAAAGCCTTTTGCATACATTATCCTGGTTGATCCTCATAATAGCATTGTTAGGTGGGAACTACAGGTATTACTATCCATTAATCATTTGCCAAATTTTATCTTTTTGTCTGTATCTTTCATATCTATCTGCTTCTCCAATTCATATGGCTACCCATCCTCACCTCACTCCTAGACAATTGCCATAGGCTTCTAAGTGATCTCTCTGCCTCAGTTTCTTGCCTTGTCTAAATTAAATTAAATACATAGCTGCTCAATTTTCTTAAAGATCCTATCTGATTATGTCATTCTTCTGATCAGTAAATTTACTAATTCTCTTTTGCCTTTGGGATCAACTAAAAACAACTTTACCCCAGGCTACCTTCCCAACATTGTTATGTATTACTTTCCCTTTTCTACCTCCATAGCCCACTCACTGGCCTACATACTGTTCATCCCATACTAGGTTCCATATCTTTCCTTTACCTCCTTATTTTCCATGCTTGAAATGCAGTCCTACCTCACCTCTCTTCTCTTAGAAACCTTTGTTTTTTTCCAAAAGCCAACTCTTTTGGGTTTGATCTACCCAGGTAGTGCCTCCTCTCTTCTTCACAGTTGCTTTGTATTTTATATATTCTTATATTTGTGCATATTATCTCTCCCCATAGAATATAAGCTACTTCAGGGCTGTTTCATTTTTATATTTGTATCCCCAATGCCTAGAATAATAATAGGTGATTGTTGATTGATTCATTGATTGCCAATCCCACATAGAAGTAGAAGTTGTAGAATTCAAACCTCTATCCTTTCTTACTCCAAATCCTGCACCGTTTTCTTCCTAATGTTTCCCATTTCTTAACCTTCTAAAGAGGAAATAAATGACAGTTTTTTTGGTTTGTTTTATTTAGAGAGTTTATGGCATCCTAGAATGTAAGCAGTTGTCTCCTATAATTTCAATCATTTGCTTGTTTCCCCTTCAACAAATAGCAATGGTATTCACTCCTTAACATAAGGTAAATTTACCTGTGTCATCAATCAGTAGAATCTGACCTGAGAGCAATGATGTAGTTCTACAAATACTACTTTATAGCTTTCAGGGTATAGTCTTGAGATGATAGGAATATGTCTCTAGTGTTTAGATTACTGACCTGCAAAGAAGAAGCAAGAATCCTAAAGGAAGTATGTTCTTCCATTCCAATTAATTCTATTGATCAATATGATTATATGCTGGATGCTATTTTAAAATGTGGTATTAACTAGTAAATAAATAAAATTAATGTAATAATGTTCCTAAATCACATTCACTTGATTAATATTTTATTCCTTTTTATTCCTTAGTTCAGCTATATTTGAAATGCTGTAATGACTCTAGGGTTTTTTTTTCCTTCCTCCCCCTCCCCCATTCCTGATAAAGGAGAAATTAACAAGAATCTGCAAACCCTCCCCACCCCCAAGGACATAGATAGTCTTAGGGTGTGGAGAAAATTGATCAAAATATTAATTAGACTTTTGTTTTGCTAGTTTGCATTAGACAGATGGAGTTCTGATCTTTAACAGCACCATGACTCATGAAACTGCTTGTGTACTAAAATGCCATTATTAACACAACAGTAGTTTTCAGCAGTTGGTAATTATTGGCATAATTAAACATTTATCAAGAAACGAGTATTTATCATTCATTAAACTTTCATTAAAAATCCATCTTGGTGGCTAGATTAGCCAGTGATTTTCAAGCGATAACTTCTTAACTTCTGGCAGGATTATGGAACATTTTGGTAATAAAGAAAGTTGTACATAAGGTGACGTTCCAGTAATTAGGGACAATTATAAGATTTTGGATTCATTTACATTGAAGCTTTTTAAAATTTTTATTTTATATAAACTTGGACTGAGAATGAAAAGTATTTGGCAATATTCTTTGGGGTTCAGAGTTTGGCACTTTTTAGAAGCATATCTAGGAAAACATGTTGCCTTTGGCAATGAAAAGTTACTGCTAAGTAAGCTCCATGGCTACATTTACATAATTTAAATTCCCCACAGTATGAAGTGTTTACATATTTTAGGACATTGATATTGAATGTTGTAAAGGGAGGACTGAATATAAGTATGTATCATAATATTAAGATAGGATGAAATTCTTACACAAACTATCTTGGGTTGAAAGGAAGTTCTTAAATAGTAAAATTTCACCCTCCTGCTTAGATACACTATTCTGAAAGATTTTTAAAAAAAAAAATTAAGTCAGGAAAGCACTCATGTTGCATAATTTATATGAAATTCTGTTTGCACACCTTTCTAAATAATTATACAAAAACTAAACTAGTAGTAGGAGTTGTGTGTCATGAAATTTGAACCTATGCTCAGTTTTGATTGACTCATTTGGATTATAAACTAATTTTTTTGTATTAAGAATAAAGAAAATTAAATGAATTAGTTTGGATTCAACAAGCAAGAGAACTAAATTTGGTGAATATTCTTATGCCCTATAAGTTTTAATTTAAGTTTGCTTTTTCTATTCATGTGTTTATAGTTTAACTTATTAAATGCATACTATTATTACCCCCCCATCTAGTTCTTCATCAAACTACCTTTTGTCATCTCCCTTTTCTTTCAGAAGTTTGCTTTTTATCACAGATTGACTTTTTACTGTCCTTTTCCTCTCCTGACACTCAGGAGTACCCACCACTTACCCCAGCTGACTATTTAACCCCTCCTACACAAACACAGTTTTCTCACTAAACAGCAATTTGAAAAGGTTAATACAAGTTTAGAACAGTAAGGTTCATTGTCTAGACTAGATATCATGGAGAAAAATAGCATTGAGTAACTAAGACTGCTTCAGAAAGCTTATATTATATATACACACACACACACACACACACACACACACACACATACGCTAGTGCTTCACATCTTATCCCATATTCAGCAACTTTGTTTTTGTTTTCTCTTGGGCAAAAAATTTACTGTATCAGTGCTTTTATGTCACAAGAATGAATTGAATTCGTACCCTTTAGTGCAAACAACAATAGACAGAGTGGTAACCTAGTGGAAAACAAATAGACGCCCCGTCCCTTTTGGGGATTCAGAGAGGTTCAGAAAGATGGAGCTGACGGTAGAGAGGTGGCAGATAAAAACAGGCCAAAGCAGGAAAGAATCCCGCGGTCATTTATTACCATGCCATCTTCATAGTGTTTGCTGAACCAAGGTGCAGAGTAATGATTCAGACAAATGACGTTAATAATAATAGCTGGCCCTTTGGCAAAAATGGAATACCTAGCATTGCAGCATGAGACCTAATCAGATTCTCCAAAACTTGCTTTGGAAGGATAGAATTTTTTGTCTTCGGTTTTTCTGTCAATGAATTCCCTTAGGATATATCATCTTTAAAAGGAAGAGAGCAATAAGAATTAGTACCCTCTATTTTCCTCTGGCCCCACTCCTGAAATAACATTAAACTTTATTATGTTTAGTATGTATGGTGAAAAATAGCATTATTGTTTTATTCTCCCCATATTTATATAATATTATCTGATGATAGTAGCTTTAACTACTAGACATGTCATATTTCCCATACTTCTGATAATCAAAGATTATCCTTTCATACTTGAGAATTTTTCAAATAGCTTTACTTTTAGAACTTGATCGTGAGACATTTTTAAGTACTCATGTTTTGGCATTTTGTGTGTAAAATATTTGTAGTTCTCTAGAAGGTGAAATAGCAAGTCTAAGTGTTTAACAAATGCAGTTTAACTACATATTTAATTCATGCTAAATCTGTATATACATGAAAAGTAGTATGGAAGACATTTATAAATAGTTTTCATTTATCTTGGTAGCATGTTGTTTTCTTTGTGGATTTTTTAAAAATTAGACTCAAATCAGTAGTTGGAGAATACAGTTATTTTAATATCTGCACTTTCATTAACAACATAACTAGGATTTGTTTAGCTCTAAACACCATCAGATTTATTAATTAGGTACATTTTGGCATCAATTTATCACATGTTCTTTGACACTTTAGATACTTGAAGCATACGCTATCGTGTGGAAAGGGGGGAACAATTTAGAGACATGGTTATACATCATCTGTAGGGGAAATTATGTTGGCATGTGGGAGGTTAATGTACACACTTTAGATTTCTTGGCTTGATTTGCTGTTTTCTTCTTCATAACTCTGGGTAAACAGTTTGTGCTGCCATTTAATGTGCAGGTTAAGTGTAGTTGCAGGCTATTATACATCATTAGAGTAAGTAATATTCAGCCATGGAAGAAAGATGGAAGCTTTTCACTTGTAGCCACTTGGACATTTCATTTGTCATCTGGCACACCACTGCAAAAATTAGTTGTGGCAGGCCTGATGTAATTTATAGCCTAGTACCCTGAAATTAAGCAATGAATCACGCCATTTTGGCTGATTAGAGTTAATACATTTTTTTTCTGGTGACATATTTGGTAAAACAATGCAGTTTATTCAAAACTTTGCCCATTTCATCCAGTCATTTCTCATTGCAACCTATGCACCAGATTGAACCTTGTACACATAGCTTCTCCCAACAAATGTCAAAGACCTGGTTGTCTGTTAACTTATGGAAAGTGATCATCTTTCATTTTCTTACCATTTTATTAGAAATCTCCCACCCTTCAAACCATGGAACCTATCAAACCAAAAGTATACAGTGATTCTGTGCAGTGTGATTGAAGTGCAGCATGTAATGACAAAGTGAGTAGAGACCTCTGGATTGCACTCCAGGCCCTGGCACTTTATAATTAGTCATTAAGAAGTTTATTACCAATCAAACCTCATCCATGTAAAACAATGTACATTTATTTTTATTTGGAGGCTTGCAGGTCATAGGATGAGGAGGAGGAGGTTGAAGAAGGAGAAGATGATGATGATGATGATGATGATGATAAGGTGTCAGAAATGGTCATGGCCACAAATATACAATGACTGATGTGTACTCCAGTTAAAGCTATTGTACATTGCAACTAAACAGTCAGTCCCCTTGAAACCTTGTTGTGTGTGCCTGATTACCACTGGGCATTACATCCTAGTTGACTCTGGAATACATTACAAATGCCAGTTCTTGCGTTTTGAGAATTCTGTTAGCTTGAGATATCTTGGGATAGGAAGAAGGATCACTGTAGAATAGGATCTATAGGTATTAGTGTCAAAAAGAATAATGTCATGCTTGCCCTTTCCCCAGGTTATTGCATGGGTTATACAAAGAGTGAGATGAGTAAATAGAAACCCCAAAAGAATAAGAAGAGTTCAACAACATGGCTAAAATATGTGAATTTTTCTGTTACTAAAAATAATAAAATGGTTTTCCCCAAGGCATTAAAATGCATAATTATGTAAAACTGAGGCTTAACCAGTGAATAGCTAATATAAAGTTGACATTGAGTATTCCCCAAAAGTCATTCTTTTGTGTTACAACAAAAACTTCATGATGAACTGCCATGGGGTGACTTGATATAAGGGAGACTATAAATGCATTAGACTTCTTTGATTGTGGTTTGATTGTGATTTGCATAAAATGAAATAATGTAATCTACAATCATCTTTATGAAACTGGGGGGGGGAATACCAATACCATAATTCTTATGAATTAGCCTTCTACTGTTCTCAAAGAATGTATTTTCATTTGTTGATAAAAAACAATATACCTGGATGAAACAGATCTACCTTGTTCTCACATCCAGGATGGGGAAAATGATTTATTATCTGTTCCTTGAATTTCTCTGAGTGTTCTGTCTAAACTTTAAAAGTGGATTACATTTGCGATTAAACCTTAACAAATGTTGTTTTAACTAGACTGCAATATATGTTATTGACAACAAGCGTCTTTCCTCTCAAAATAACATTGGTGCTTAGGCATGCAATTTACAAAAATGACAAGAAAGGGTGGTACTTTTCCCAAGGTGAATGTGAGTTGACTGATTAGCTGGTATTTTAACTTAGATTCTTGCAAATTACAGACATAAGAAACCCTGCAATTTATATGTACTTTAGAAGTGAAGGCTTTAATCCCATGATTCATGAAAGTAAAGTGGTAATAATTTAAGTACCATATTTTATTTATCCCTCAGAGTTGTCAGCTGATACCAGAAGTATTTCCACTATTTTTGGTTTGCTGCCTTTGGCCACCTAATTGCTTCTTAGGAAGTAAGAGGGAAATTGCTTATATAACTACATGGATTGTCTTTGGCAACGTCAAGCCAAGGCATCAATCAGTCCATCTGGGTAAAATCACAAGCTGACTCCGATATTGCTAAATATTTATACTGTCAAATACACACAGACATCCAGATGAAAAGAGGCATTCATTAGGAATTCTCCAGCTTGTCAGTTTAAAGATGTAGATTAGAGCAAAACCTCCCACTATGGTACTGAGTGCTCAAGAAAAGTCTATATTTAGCCATTCTGAGCAATAAATATCATCATATTGCCTCATTTAGGTAAATAGAGAATAAATATTGTCAAGATGATCTAGAGATAATGTAAACAGATCCCTGTTTGGAGTCTGTGTTACCCGAGTAAATTCCAGGACATTGATGTACTGATGATGCTTTGGGGTTTAACCCCTTTTCTTAATCACGTGTTCCCTCTCTCTCCTTCCTGATGACAGTAAGATGGTTCTTCTGACAGATTAGGAGAAAAATAGGAGGGAGAAATGGTTCTGCAGGTTTGTGTGTGTATGTGTTTTTAACCACTAAGGTGATTTTTAAGTTATGTGAATAGAACACTAATTAGTACATATGCTGTAATATTGCCTTGATATTTCTAAATGCTGTTGCTGCTGCTGCTACTGCTGCTGAAAATAAAGATATCTGTAGCAACTCTGAGGTTCATTCCAGAGTTTAACATGAGAACTGACAAAGCCCATCAATCACAAGAGAACATTACAAGCTCTAAGGTTAAGACATTATTTCAACAGTACACCAAGTTAAGACTCATACTGGAATTTCTTTTATAGCACATTTTTTTCTGAGATAAGATTCTCCCACTGTGAGAATATTCTATGAAAGACTGAGATCTATACCTTGACAACAGTTCAGTTTCTTTGCTTACATTGTAGCAAGTGCCATCTACTAGCAAAGTAAGAATACAATTTGCTCTCTCTCTGCTCAGAGAACATTGTCCCTTTGTAGCAGAATGCTTTTCTCCTCCTTGCAATATAATCTTGGAAGTTATGCTCAATTGGGAATGTTAACTGACGTCAAAGTTTTAGTTAATTACACTAGATGATTTTTTGATATTAATAATTAACATCCCTCTTTATAACTAAATATCCATAATTAATCAGCAAATCATAACGTGAAGACTAATTAACTTCAAACTCAAATCTGAACAGAAAATCCATATTACTATCTAACATCATTAATTACTAGAGTAATCAAAGTTATCCCTCATGGGATACAACACAAAGCTTTGAGGATTCATAAACTAAGCTATTATCACACAGAAATGTTCAAAGTAACTTCAAATAGCATTGAAGATTACTAAATTATTAGATTATTTAAACAAATTTCCAGTTTCACCATGCCACATTATCAATAATCCACTACTGATAGTTGAATAACTAAGCATAGAACAGCAGCTTTTCCCCACCTTGTCTGGGCTTTTTTTCTTGGGAGGTTAATACAGGGAGCTCTGTCAAGTGGGTAATTTTGTTCACTGTCTTTTAAAATTCACTGTGCTTCTTTTGTCTCTTTTCCTATGGTGCATGGAGTGCTAGTTAGGTAGTTTAAAATGAATTAGTCTCAGGCTACAAAGTACATTGGCATTGTTCATCCAAAAAAGGAATATTGTTTTTAAAATGAAGCTTTAGACAGCAAAATACAAATCGAAAACTCTTTGATCCATCCACATTAAACTTGAAAGAGCTAAAAGAGATGGTTATGCAAAAAGAAAAAAAATCTTTAATTAACATGGACATCACAAGATATGAAATGGGTTCATTTTAATTTTTAATAAACATGATGGTGCCATTGTAACAAACTGAAAAATGCCTTTGTAGATTTTCATTTAGAAAGTTCCAAGTTAAAAGCATGTCTAAAATCTACAATTCAATTATTATATCACCTAATCTTCCAAGTGCACACATAGAATACTGTTCCTTTGTGTGGCAGCTGTAAAAATCCTAAGCAATTTTTACTGTCAAGAAAACTCTGAATAAATAGGGGCTGTTAACTTAGGCAGATATCTGAGGTTATTTGGTGGCAATCAAGAACTCACAGCACTTCAACTAATGGGTTATGATCAGAAACTGTTCCTAATAGCCAGCTAGACGGATCTGAATATGAAGATTTCTATAATTTTGTTGTCAGCTTGTGATGTACTCTGGTGCTAATTATTTGGAACAATTATGTTTTCCTAATAACAAAAGAAGAAGCAGTGGTTTAAGCAGGCTTACCTTCAGATCTTTAGATAACAGTTTAAATTCACTTGCCATTGAGAAATAACATTTCTTTTTCCTTCATGGAGCTCTAATTATTTAAGATGCTTGTCTTTTAAAATCTACTCCTTTTACTTCTTTTAAACACGTTCCATATGTCAGTGTACACTGATGACTTCAGTAACTAGTATTTTCTCAGTCTTAGGTTTATGCCTGTACCTCCCATAGACTGCTTACTTCATTTGGTTATTCAAAAACCATAATTAGTGCAGTAATTAACGTGTGGATCCTTCAAAGGAAGACTGCTAGAATCATGGGACGTCTCTCATCATTCTTGCTGATGTGCAGATGATAAAGAGACTTTAGGTTGATGTGACAACAGGATTTGTATTATTGCACATTAACTGTGCTGCAGGGAAATTCAGACAGGACCTTGGTCCTCAGAGCCCTTCCTTTTGAAAAAAAGTAATTATCCACACTGTTTCTATAATGCAACTAGGTGTTATCCTGCATTTGCAGCTGTCAAATCATTTGTTTTAAAACGATTTTTTTATATCTTATGAATACTTGAAAGTTTGGAGTTTTGCACATTATCTCTTAACCAATTACCAAACGGAAGTGCCAAGATGTTATGGGTTGTGTTTTTTGTTTTATTCCCTAACAGAGAGATTCTTTCTTGACATTTGATTTCAGAAAATCTGATAATAATCTGAGTTGGTACAAGTTACAGTTTCAAAATTATTTAGGCATGAAGATGAGTTCCATTTTCTGTATATCCCCAGAGGGAACTTTGTTTTTTAAATTTCTCTTTTTAATCACTTGGTTTTTCAGGCTGTAGTAAGTGAGTTGTGTACACTTGGATTTGACTTTTCTGAACAATAAGCAAACCAATAAGCATTTTGACATGTTTAGAACTAAAATATTGGTCTTTTTTCAATGATTGTTACAATGAAAACATTTCAGAAATAAACAATCTTCTTTTTTGCCTTTAATTTTTTTCTAAGTGGTTAGCCTTTCAAATTGCTAGAAACAGTCCCTTTCCCAAATTTTCTGATTTTACCCTAAAAGTACCATGGAAGCTTGCATAAAATGCTTTAATATGTGGAGTATGCATTCCTTTAGTAACCAAAATTACCAATCAAGAAAGTCTAGGGCTATATTCTACTTTTTCTGCTCATACTAATGAAGAATAATAAGTCAAGCAGTGAGGGGGAGGAGGGAAGACACATTAAAAGAGCCATAACACTTCTCTGAAATACATGCATATGAGCATTCTGTGTTCAACTTTCATGGAAGATTATGTGTTTTTCTTTTTTTTTCTTGTCATGTGACTAATAAGAATAAGAAATAAGGGGGGAATAATCAACCTTTTTTTTAATAAATCCAATCTTCCCAGTTCACCTGTTTAGTGCATCCTTTGTTTAAACTGTTCACTTCTCTTTCTAAAAGGCAAACATTTATGTAGATGTGAGAATTTCTCCTTGATTCTTTTCTCTTTTCAAACTACTTCCATCATCTATTAAGGGTTTGCACTAGGTCTTTGCACAAAATATCAGGAGTTAACTGTGCAATTAGATTCCACACAAAGTGTGATTATCATTGGATAATCACACCCTGAAGTATTATGAACCATTGATACCTTTGCTGACTATTTTTATCTGAGAGACTACAAATAGACAGATCCCTTCTGCCAGTCACAACACAAAGTTGCTTCACTGTGTGACTTTTCCTAAATAACATATATTGCTCATAGCTGACAAATATGGAAGTTGTACAGAAGGCCAGATGCCTTCTCTTATCAAGAAATCAACATCATAAAACCTTCGAAATATACTTCTAATAAACAAATACCAGTTTTGAACACTGTAATAGA
Organism: Macrotis lagotis; assembly: GCF_037893015.1. NCBI lineage: Eukaryota > Metazoa > Chordata > Mammalia > Peramelemorphia > Peramelidae > Macrotis > Macrotis lagotis. The sequence goes on from NC_133666.1 coordinate 494,520,827, forward strand.
TATGATATTTAAAGAGTATTGTAATTTAGCATTTTGAGATAACCTCAAAATCAGGAAGACCTGCATTCAAGTCTTGCCTCTGATGCATTCCAGCTGTGTGACCCTGAGCAAGTCACCTAAACCATTTATTATATCAAGCAACTCACTAACATTATGATCTCAAATCTATCTTCGTAGAGGAAGCTTTCTCATTAAGACTTCCCTTGCCTGGTGAAATCACAGATCCAGTTCAAGAAAATATTTCATAATAATAGGGGTGATAGTGATAATGATGAATGGCATCTGTATAATGCTTTAATGTTCACAAAGTATTTCACAAATACCTCATTTTATTCTCCCAGCAACCCTGAGAGGTAGATACTATTTTCATCCTCATTTTAATAGATGAAGAAACTGAAACTGAGATTGATTCAGTGACTTGCCCAGGGTCACAGAGCTATTAAGTAAGTGAAGTCTTCCTGGCTCTAGACCCAGATTTCTCTTCCACTATACCACCTGCCTGCCTGGACCTCTGATCTCAATGGAGGAGGGAACCCTCAGATGGGCAAGCTTCCTCTACACAGACATTTCCTTTTACAGCTTGGAGCACTGAGAAGATAGACTTGCATGTGTCATAATCAATCAATTATAAACATCTGTTAAATACCTACCACATGCCAGAAATTGTGCTAAGGACTGAGAATACAAAAAGAGGCAAAAAGACAGTGCTGACTTTCAAGTAGTTTGCAATCTAATGGAAGAGACAACATTACAAATAAATACATACAAAACAAGCTATATACAGGATAAATAGGAAACACTTAGCAGAGAGGGAAGACAATAAATTGTAAGAGGTTAAGAAAGGTGTCCTGTAAAAGATGGCATTTTAGTTGGGACTTAAAGGGGGTCAGAACTGAAGAGGGAAACCCTTCCAGGCATGGGAGACAGCCAAAGAAAAGCCTGGAGCTGAGAAACAAAGTATTTTGTTCATGGAATGGCCAGGAGGCCAGGTTTACTGGATTGAAGAATTTGTGGCAATTTCGGTAGGGTAGGAGGGGCTAGGTTATGAAAAGCTTTAAAAACTAAACAGAGCATTCTGTATTTGATTCCAAATGCAAGAGAAAGCCACAGGAGTTTATTGAATATGAGAATGATATAATTAGACCCTGGTTTAGAAAAATCACTTTGGTGATTGAATGAAAGATGATTTGGAAATTAGGGAGAGACAAGCTGTCTCACCTGCAGGCTACTGCAGTAGTCCAGGCATGATGGGTTGAGGACCTGCACTAGAGTGTCAGAGGTTCTAGAGGAGAGAAGGGGGTGGAATACAAAAAAAGTATTGTAGAGGTAAAACTGACAGGGCTGACAATAGCTTGAATTGGATGGGGGGGAAGAGAAGGGGGACATAGTGAGAAGAGTCTGAGAGACTGGGAAGACTTAGAGGGGAATGATAAGTAGTTCTGTTTTGAACATTTAAGGCCATTGGATATGTGGGATCAGCAGAGAAGTTGGAAGGGATGGGTAGATTTGAGAATTATCAACATAGAAAAGGCAGTTAAATCCATGGGAGGTGGTGAGATCACCCAGTGAAAATGTAAAGAGGGGGGAAAAAAGAGCCTGGAAAAGAATCCTGGGGAGCATCTTCAGGTAGAGGGCATAATATGGTTGAGGATGCAACAAAGAATGAAAAGGAGCATTCTGAAAAGAAGGAGGAGAACTAGGAGAGAATGTTGCCTGGAAAACCTAGAGTGCAGAGAGTATCACACAGCCAATATAATCAAAATAATAGCTAGTATTAACATGATGATTAAGGTTTCCCAAACACTTTACACATGTTAAGTCATTTAGTCCTCATTGATTGGTTCTTGTCCTTTGTTATTGAAGAAGACCAAAATGATATCACCAAGTTTGAGACAAATTACAGTGTGTCCTACTTGGCCGATCAGACCAATATGAGCTCAAAATGCTCTTCCATGAGTTGGGTGCAAATAGTCCATGTAAACATCTGAGGTGGGTACTCTAAACTTACAGATGTACATTTCCTTTGAGCTACTTCAGTTCTACCTTCCTCATAGAGTGTAGCACCCTCACTGATGAGGGCACTCCATGCTGGGTGGTCTCATGCCAGTGTCTCCCATGCTATACAATCAATTCTAAAGTTCTTCAGTGAGACTTTAGGGTGTCTTGGTATCACTTCTTCTGACCCCCTTGTGAGCACTTGCCCAGTGTGAGTTCTCCATAAAATAGTATTTTCAGCATTCTAAACACATGTCCAGTCTATCATAGTTGCACTCTCTAGTAATGTTGGAATGCTAAGCAGTTTAGCTCAGAAAATTCCCTCAGTGTCTGGCATCTTCTCCTGCCAGGTAATTGTCAGATTCTTCCTAAGACAATTTAAATGGATGCAATTTAGTTTCCTGACATGGAGCTGGTTTCACAGGAATATAGCAGTAAGGTCAGCATACCTGCTCTGTAGACCTTCAGTTTGGTAGTCAATCTAAGACCTCTTCTCTCCCATACTTTCTTCTGGAGCCTCCCAATTACTGAGCTAGCTCTGGCAATGCATGTGTCAACCTCATTGTCAATGTGTACCTCCTTGGAAAGGACAGTGCCAAGGTAAGTGAACTTGTCCACAGTACTCAGAACTTCTCCATTTGCTGTAATCCATGGTTGTCCATATGGATGGTGTGGTGCTGGCTGATGGAGCACCTGTCTTTTCTTGGTGTTAATTGTTAGAACAAAATTAGCACAAGCAGCAGAGAATCGATCCATACCTTGTTGCATCTCAGCTTCAGAAGCTGCATTAAGTGCACAATCATCTGCAAATAGAAGATCATGTACCAACTTTCCCTCCTCTTTGGTCTTGGCTTGTAGCCTTTTCAAGTTAAAGAATTTGCCATTAGTGCAGTAGCTGACCCTTAGGCCATGTTCATTCTCATTGAAGGCTGAAAATATCATACTAAAAAGTATGGGAGCAAGGACACATCCTTGTTTTACTCCATTGGTGACTGGGAAATCTTGAGAGCATTGTCCACTATCCAAAACCCAGGCATGCAGGCCATCATGGAACTGATGTACAATACTGATGAACTCTGGGTAATGTCAGATCTACAGATGTTGTATACAGACCTTTGCTCTGTTCCTGGCATTTTTCCTGGAGGTGTTGGGCAGCAAACACTATGTCAACTGTTCCTCCCTCAACCCTTTCTGAAGTCACACTGACTCTCAGGAAGATAATCAACTTCCAAGTGAAGAATCAACCTATTGAGAAGGACTCTTGCAAGAATCTTACCAGAAATGACTAAAAGATAAATACCCTTGTGATTGTCACAGGATAGTCTATTCCCTTTACCTTTATGGAGATGTTTGATGGAGGCATTCTTGAATTCAGGGGGATAACCTCTTCATGCCATATAACCTGGAATGAATTTAAGCCAGTTTTTCAATGAGCAATGGTCCCCCACCTTGTAGGTCTCAGCTGGAATAGAATCAGCACCAGGTGCTTTGCCACTTGAAAGGAGCCTAATGGCATTCAAAACCTCTTCTTCATTTGGAACTTCAGCTAGGGACTGAGTGACTTCAACTTGAGGTAAATAGTGGCTTTCTGTTTTTATTGATAGTCTGTTAAGAACAACCTGGAAGTGTTCAACCTATCTCTCTAGGATCATGTCCCTATTGTTAAGCAATGTGGATCAATCAGCACTGAGTAATTGAGATGCACCATATGTCTTTGGCCCATAAATAGCCTTCGGGGCATCATAAAAGCATTTTGGTTTGTTACTGACCGCATGAAATTGAATTTCATCTGCCTTCTTACTAAGCCAAGAGTCCTGCATCTCTCTAAGCTTCATATGAACTTTATTTTTGATGGAATTAAATACTGCTTTCTTAGAAATGGATAAACTATCCTGTTGGTAAACCCTGTGGAGTTCTCATTTTTCATGTAGCAGTTTCTATATTTCCCCATCATTTTCACCAAACCAGTCTTGATGTTTGCGAGTGTTCTGGCCCAGATAAGCAAATGCAGTGCTGTACATCAGATCTCTAAAAGCTACCCTCTTTTTCTGCTTTACTATTGCCAACTGTATGTTGACTCAGTTTTCCCTCCAAGTTAGCAACAAACTATTCCTGCTCACTCTAATCTTTTGACATTAATTCTTCTAGTATTTATTTTACCTTTTACTGCTGCTTAGGTTGAATGTGAATATTTAGCTTAGAGAGGATGAGTCTGTGATCAGTCCAGCACATTCTTGAATGCCTACCAAAAGGAGTAAATGATAAGACTCATGACAATGAGATTGCCACTTCCAGGAAAACATCATGCCACCATCATCAGTGCCTATACTCCCACCATGACAAAATTGATGAAGTTAAAGAAAAATTTTATGAAGACCGGGAGACCCTTATCAACAATGTTCCAAAAGAAGACAAGCTTATAATTCTTGGTGACTGTAATGCTAGAGTAAGGTTCAGATTACCAGACATGGCAGGGGAGTCCTTGGGAGTAATGGAGTTGGAAACAGCAACTACAATGGTCACCTTCTACTGAAAACTAGTCCTCATTATAAGTTGGATAGATAACTATTATCTCCTCTTTACAGATAAGAAAAATAGGCCTGAGGAGTTAGATGACTTTCCCAAGTTCACAAAGCTAGTAGGAGGTGTTTGAGGCAGGTCTTCCTGACTCCAAGTCCAGCCCTCTATATGTTATGTCAACATTGTAATCTGTTTTATGTTATATATAACATAGCTATATAATTGTGTTATATACAGGCTTTGAAATTAAATTATTTGGGTAGAGCTTGGGTTGGGGACAAATTAAAGGTCTACCCTGGTCATGGTCTGACTGAAGCTAACCTATTAAAAAGATGGCAATTAAAATGATACCCTATTCTGCATTCTTGATGAGTAATATTGAGTTTAACAAATAACTGATGAGGGGAAGAAATAAAGTTTAGTTTAGTTTTTTTTTCATTCTTCAGTCATAGGTGAGCTCGAAAAGGAAACAAACATCTAAATACTTACTGTGAACCAAGCATGTACTAAGTCCTTGGGATAAAAATACATGTAAAAATACATGTGGATAGAGCACAGACCCTGGAGTCAGAAGAACTTGAGTTCAAATCTGCCTTTGGATACTTAATAATTACCTAGCTGTGTGACCTTGGGCAAGTCATTTAACCCTATTACCTTGCAAAAACCAAGGGGAAAAAAAGACAATCCCTGCCCTGACGAAACTTATATTCTAGGGGTGAAGATAGCACACAAAAGGGAGTTATAAAAGAATGGTTGAAGGAAGCCTCAGTCACCTGAATAAGATAGAAAATAGGAAAAAGTAGGAAAAGTTAGGAGTAGAATCAAGAGAGGAAAACACAACAAAAATCCATCCTAGCAGGATTAGTGTTTTAAAAATTCACATGAAGTTAGCATATTATCATGATGTGCAAATTCCAACTATCTCATATAACTTTAATTGGAGCATACTAAAAAATTTTGTGAGAGGGAAAAGTCCACAGCAAAAAAAAAATCATCAAATTCACCATATTACAAATTAAAGATGAAGAAAAAAACAACAAAATAATGATTAAAATTTTAACCATCTAATAGATTCTTGATACAAAGTTATCCATTAGCCAATCTATGGCCTGGTATAATTACAAATCATATTCTTTTGGGAGATAAACTACTCATCCTGCTCAATAAAATAAGGTCAACATAGAATAGTAGTAACATAATCTCTCCCTCTCTCCCAGGGATTTGGCTATTTATTTTGCAATAAAAGCTTAACTTGGGTTATTTTTGATTTGTTTTTTTTTTTTTTTTTGGTGAGATATTCAGGGTAAGGTTACTTGCCTAGGATCACACAGGTAGTAAGTATTAAATGTGTGTGGCCAGGTTTGAACTCAGATCCTCCAGAGCTGCTGCTCTCTATACACTATGCCATCTAGTTGCTCCTGTGCTTTATCTTTTAGTGTTCATGATGCATGTTACGCTCATACATAGAGAGGTAGCTTGGCAAGGTGCAAAGAATGCTTAAGTTAAGTGTCAGGAAGTCTTGAAGTCAATCCTTTCTCTGACACTGCTGAAACTATTGATAAATCAATCAAACTCTCTTGAATCTCTGACTATCCTCTAAGGTAGACTTAATAAACCCTCATTTAATCAAAAATCTTTGACATAAGTACATATACTTACGTTCTCTCATCTCCCTCTCCATATGATCTTTGTGTCTATGAAAGTATATAGTAGCATCACCAAAATATGCCCTAGTGCTTTAGTTTACGAAGGACTTTACATATATTCTCTCATTTGAGACTCACAATAACTCATAATAGGTACTTTTAACCCCATTTTTCAGATGAATCTGAGGCTCAGGAAAAATGAATTAATTAAGCTAATGACTTTGAAATCTGAAATTCATGAATATGTTAGACTTTGAATTTGCATGAGCTACCCAGTTTTCTGCCTCTGGAAAATAAATATAAATACTCAAAACAGTTTAAGGAATTCTCTTGTTTCAAAGTGTTGTTGAGTTAGTAGGATCAACTCTAAAATTATAAAAACTTTAAAAACATAATGTTAAAATAAAATGAGGGAAGATATAGCTTAGACATTTTTAAGTTTTATTTTCTGAGATTTTTACCTCTGAACCTTAAGGTGGAGGTCATTAAGGAAATTACCAACCACACCTTCAACTGGGAAAGAGTTGATTTTTATACAGAGAATAGGGAAAATCACTAATCTCCTTTGTGACCTAACCATGAAAGTTGCACAGTAGAATAATAAGATTCTGTGAAATTTACATAGAGCTTTACAGAGTTCTTCATATTAATATGATCATCATAACTCTAGGTAGTAGAGCAAGGAATAGGGTCCACATTTTGTAAAAGAAAAAGTTAAGCCTTAGAGACTTGAAGTGTTTTGTTCAAAGTTGCATAACTCATAACAGAATTCCCACTAGAGCCCACCTAGGTCTTCCCTCTCCAAATTAAATCCCCTATCCACAGTGCCACAGTTTGACACAGTATCTGTGTGGAACAAAGGGAAGTCAAAGAATTTGAGATAGTGTCATCTATACCAACCTTCTACCTCATATAAAGAATCCCCTTCATTTCATTATGCTGTATGGAATTGTTGTCTTTAGCTTGTGGTCAGTGAAACAAAAGATTTTTCCAAGTGAACTGTTGATAACACCTTCAAGTACCACTTGATAATTTTATCTTTGTTAAATCTTATTTTGTTTCTCACCACCCTGCTTTCCTTTTGAGATCTTTTTGACTGTGGATTCTTGCATCCACCCTCTCTTAGCTCAGTGGAGCAAATTGTGGAATGGAAAAAAACAAAGGACAGAGCTCTTTGGAGTGTCACTAGAGATCTTCCTAAGTAAAGAAACTTCATTTTGAGGAACAATTTCCCAGTTCTTTATCTGTTCAGTCTTTTACTAGTTAATCGTTTAATTTCTCTAATTGATAGTTAATGTATTGTGACAGTTATTTTGACAGAGCCTTGAATGACTAATGTCAGTACTTAGAAAATATTCACAAGGAAACTAGCTGATCTGTTAATCAATGACAATATTAGCAAATTTCCAAACCACTAGATTGATAGCTGCTAAACAACTATGGTGAATGTTGATTACTGTCCTCTGTGACAGGTAGACACTTCACACCAGCAAAACACAGCCTTTGTACAAAGCAAAAACACATTGAGGATTCTCATGCCTTCCCTTCTTTTCTTCAGATATTCTTTCCCTCAGGTTGTAGGACTTAAGTACGAGATTTATCCAATAAGTGGACTGCTGTCTTTTTTAGGGGTCATATAACATTAAAAAACAAGTGGGAATTTCTTTTATAGCCTTTGGCCTGTGAACAGGTACAGGAAATGAGCTTGTTTACGACTTTATGTGTGTTTGAATGCACGTAAGAGAATAATATATTTTCCACAGGAAACTTCCAAAGAGTAAGGACCCTCAACACTGTTTTCAGTCCTTTGGGAATTCATGAATACTATACTAGGATTGGCCTTAATTTATAATGGAATTAACAATGGAATTCTGACACTTTCAGAAATACTTCACACTGCTTTCTAGGCACATTCAACTTCTTCCTATATTCAGAATAATCTTAGTCTATATATGAAGCAGACCAGAATAATAAAAATAGCTACTATTGGTAGAGCACTTTAAGATTTGCAAATCATTCTGCATGTATCACTTTTTCCTTACAGCTACCTTTGAGGTAAGCACCACAATTAACTTTCCATTTTACAGATGAGAAGACTGAAATTAAGTGCAAGAAGGGACTTATTAGCCCAAGGTCACAGAACTAGTAAATGTCAGAAGCAAAATTTGACCTCACACTGCTACTGACTCCAGATCCAGTGTTCTCTCTAGTGGACCACATTGCCTCTCAACCATCAAAACACAGATTACTAGCTTATAAACCTCTAATGATATGCTATGTGAAATATTACCAAATTATGCACTATCACAATAAAAAAAATTTATTTGAAAAGATATGTTGTTGACAAGTTCTGAAGAAATTTAGCAAATATATAGTGCATGTATATGTATGACATTGTTATCATCAGATGCTGTATGTGTATGTGTGTATTTTGTTTATTTCCTGCTAAAGAGGACAAGAAATCTAATCCTAAATATTAAATTGATGGATTTTTCATATCAGAAATTTTTTTCTGGATATTCACTCTTTCCATAGCTGCAATCAATATAAATACTTTGGGAGTAGATCTTGATTTAGAAAAGAATTTTTTCTAGTTTATTATTGTAAAGCAAAAGAATACACTGTCAGCAATATATGCCTGAATTGAGAATGTAATGTTGTTTTAAGCATGTTGGGGGGGGGGCAAAAAAGAATGTAATGTTCAGATATGACAATCTCACCAGAAAGTTTCCTATAGAACTATATGTCATCTGGATGGAAATGAAAAGTTATTCATTATAATTAAACAATGTAGGTTAATAGCAGATCCACTCAATATACAATGTTTAAAGAGGACTCCAGGCACTCCGTTTATCTGATGGGACTAGTTTAAATTCATTTTTCTGGCTCAAGTTTGGGGCATTCAGCTAAACAATTGGCAAGTCATTGCCCTACTGCACTTAGACCCCTTGTCTGCAAACACGATGCAATGGTAATGTGGCTGAGGTTTCATGAAATGAAGTGTGCAGCATGCCAGGCCCATCTGTGCCAGCCTTATAAAACAAAAGCTCCCAATTTTATCATCATTGCCTTTTGTTCTCCACAGTGCTATTCATGTGACTGTTTTATGAATGCTAGTCTGTGAGCATCGATTGATCCAACTAGTTCCTTTGCTGCTCTGCTTGTTCTCTGCTATAATACTTGTCAACCCTGCACCCCCCTATTCCTCTTAGAAAGGCAAGCTTTAATGTCCAGAATCTGGAACAATTTCATAAGATTTCCAGGCCGAAAAACCAAAGGGAGATATTTTTGAATTGCAGATCAAAAAAAATAAATGAAGTTGGGGGAGGGGGGCACATTTAATCAGTTAAAAGAAGCAAGACTACCACTTGTTTAAGTCCCGGAATCCATAAACCTGTAATGATTTTATTATATTGATGTCACTTTTCATTATTTCCATGAATGGGTATTCCCATCTTAATGCACAATATTTGCCTCTGATGAAGCAACTAGTTTAAACATGGTTTGTTTTAATGGTTTTTGAATTTCCATTCAAATTCATCAGAAGTAATTCTATTTGAAATCACACTGGGCTAAATGTGGTAGCTGTAAATCCATTTGAACTGAGTGCCTAGGAGATCAGCCCATTAATCTCCAGATCTACAGTGTAATGTTTGGCTGTTTCATTTTGGGAGAATTTTATTCTAGAAGTGGCAAAGAATTTGCCCCGGTAAGGACCCATTTCATTTCTAAAATGCCAGCAAAGGATAGTGATGGAGAAATGTCATAATCTTATTAATAAATGATAACCATATTGGAAAAATCAATTGCAGAAAATAACTAACCTTATTAAAAATAACTTTTATATGGAACTTCAATGTTTTTAAAGTATTTTGCAAATATTATTTCATTAGATTCTCAAAATAACCCTGTGTGGTATGGGCTTGTTTATTATTTTCATTTATTAGATTAAAAACTTGAGGCTGTGGTTAAGTGACTGAATGTAAACTAGTCCCATCAAATAAATGGGAGTTTATCTGTGTGTTAGTCACACAACCAGGAACTATCTGAGGCAGATAGATAATTCTGAGTCTAGAACTCTATACTCAATAGCACCATAAATTTTTTTTTTCTTTTTAATTTGAATTACTTTTTCTGCTGGTCATACTTTTATGGACTAATAACCAAACACCATGATTAGAATGCTTACTTTGTTGCTGAGAAATTAATTGGTTTCATATGTCTTACAGGATTTTAAAACTGAAAGGAGTCTTAGAGGTCATTTAATCCTATATCCTTATTTTAAACTGAGTCTTAAAGAGATCTTTTTTTTTGACCCATATTTCTACAACTAGAGTCTTAGTCCCTTGACTACCAGTACTCTACTCTTTCCATTATACTTCACAGCCATTCAAGTTACTAAGTCTGCTATAATGAAGAGAAAGAACAGTCTATGTGCTACTGTCCTATTAGGAGCCCCATCCACATAGCTTTCTTTTTCTCTTACTCTTTTCAAAAAGTACTAAGAGCCAAGATTCCTTTCAGTTTGATCTGTTAGGTGACATTGTTGTTAAAGCTGTTAAAAGCCTTTCAGACAAAGTGTTAGAAATATCTGTGCAGTTTGGGACTGAGAACAATATATGATTTGTAGCCCAAACATCCCTTTCTTTTGCCATTTCCTACAGTATCCTTGATCAGTGATTGGACTGCCATGAAATTCAATTAATTGGGAGTATATTTGTGTATAAATTCATCTCTTTTTAAATTGATTTCTCTGTGTGTCTCTCTCTATCTCTGCCTCTGCCTCTGTCTCTGTGTGTGTGTGTGTGTCTCTGCCTCTCTCTCTCTGCAAATTCAAGACTGTAAAACTCAAGAATCCAGGTCAAGTAATAAAACATTAAAAATACTAAAAAAAATCATGTTGAAACTTAGAAGATCACAGATTCATAGAAGAGAACTCATCTAATCCAACCCTCTCACTTCACTGATAAACAAAGTAAAATGACTTGCCCAAGACTATACAGATAATTAGCAATTGTGATTCAAATGCAGGTCCTCCTCCTATTACAAATCTAGCATTCATTCCATTGAACCATGCTGCTGCTCCTGTCATAACTTCAACCCTTTATTACTTGTTATGGAAGGTAACAAGATTCAGTGAAAAGATTTAAAATCTGAGGACCTAGGTTCTTAATCCAACTTTGCTACTTACTGTTTGTGTGACCTTGGACAAGTAATTCCCTCTACTTTCTACTTTCTTACTGTAAAATTGGGTCTTCATGAGATAACCTTCAAGATCTCTTCCCAGGTCTATGACCATTCCTGACCCTCACATAGCATGCTTGCCTCCCTGGACAGATAGGTGCTAAAAGTGAAGGCAAGGATATATCCCAAATAGCTATCTAATTAGTTTGGGTATACTCAGCAGCAGATTACTAAGGGAAGAAGATTACCATGAATTTTTCCTCAGTCTGTGAACTGTTAGCACTTTCCCTCATGGAATTACCATGTGTGTGTGTGTATCTGTGTATATGTGCACACAGACATACTTCTTCAGTATATGGCATTTCTTCAGGGATACTTCACCAACTTGTTCTTGTTGATTGGGATCCCAGAAGGTGCTTGCTACTCCCCAACACAAGTCCCCTGTCAGTGATAAGATACAAATTAGCTCATCACAAACGCATTCATTTATATGTCACAATCAGAACAGCATCTGCTAAATTTGCCCTTCATAAAATGTAGAAGACTCTCCCATAATTACATAATTTCCATGGAAAAAAATGGGCACAAACTTAAGAGTACAGTGGTAATAGGGTACATGTAGTGAATTCTTGGCAAGGCTACTCACAGTATCTATCCTGAAGGGCCAGGGAATCTGTCCTCTTTCCTAGTGGAGTCTTCATTCTCCATAGACCTGGACAGCCTCGGTTGCTTCACTGAGCTCTCACAGGTTGCCTTAACTGTACTTTGGATTGCCAAGAATAGGTCTCTGTAACTCTTTCTCTATTTCCTTCTTTGAGTGGCTGGTTCTCTCTAGTTCCCTCTGAATTATGTGTCTCTCCTCTTTGAATTACACCTTAAACTCTTTCAAACTGACTTTCCAACTGGTAGAAGAAATATGGCTCTCTGGGTAAAAAACTCTTATTTCCTTAGCTGGAAAAATCCCCTCCTGAACTTGAATTCCCCAGGATCATCAGACTTGTCTAGTACTTAGCAGTTTAAAGTCCTGCAAAGGTGTGCCAGTTTTTGTTACAAATCTAGCATTCAGTTTTGTAACAAAGAGGTAACTCTTGAATTCCTTCAGAAAAAGTTGTTCACGCTTCATAAAGAGAATTTCATGTTAATACCTCTTCTGTTACCTTCTCTTTGTTTTATGTTACTGTTATACATCAAGTGGGAAGGAGTTGCAGGAGGTGGGGGGGGGTGTTGACCAAATCCATGTTATACCCTAATAGAATGTTTATTTTTTTATCCCAAGTACTTAATATAGTCCTGATACATACTAGGTACCTATTAAATGCTATTTGAATGATTGCTATCTTTAATAAAGTTCTCATGTTTCAGAGAGAATAATGATTAGAGCCAATTGTCTAGCTCACCCAGCATCTTTCAGGTTCATATTAAATGATAAACTATTGGTTGTTAGCACCCTGACTTAGGTAGACCTCCTCCAATTCTAACAGTTCATTTTTTTAAAATAGTTTTTAGGTAATATGGTTTTATGGGCATAGTGGATAGAGTACTAGCCCTGGATTCAGGAAAACTCATCTTTCTGATTCAAATTTGGCCCCAGACACTTAATATCTGTGTGACCCTAGGCAAGTCATTTAACCCTGTTTGCCTCAGTTCCTCATCTATAAAGTAGTCTAGATAAGGAAATGACAAACCATTCCGATATCTCTTCTCAGAAAACCCCAAATGGGATTACAGAAATTCAGATGTGACTAAAAGCAATAAATAATTCTTTGCCAGAAGATTGAATACTTCTTTCCTTTTCTGTTAATATATTCTACATCAAGGAAGAATTCCAGTTTTCCTACTAATGGCAAATAAGCAATTTTTATTAGTAACCTTTGTATATTCTAAATAAGATGAGAATAACTCACCAAAATAATATGATTCATGTGACCATAAACAAATGGACACTCAAAAAAGGTCCTGCATATCTATAGTATGTTCCTGTGTTCATTTTACTCTTTTGCAAATGAGAAATGAATTTGGTAGTGCCATGCTCATCTTGATTCCTGCACTCTAGGCAAGCAGTGAGGCATTTCTCTTTAAGAAAAACAGCAGATGTAAGTAAATAAAAATAATGGAGTTTCTTGAGAAAACAATTCATTGTCCCTTACTTTTATTTTCATAGATATCACTTTAATAAAATTTAAAATCATGCCTTAATTTTCCTTCTATTAATGAACAAGATATTTTTCTCAGATTGTAATATAAAAATCAAAATTTTATTAATAATTAGAATTTTATCTTCAAAATGAAGAAATATCAGTGATATCTTCTCTTTAGAGACCTTCTAATTTCTTAGTAGGTAAGGATTGATTTATGGACCTGGAATACCTGAATAATTTTTTGACATGCATCATAGAATAAATTTAAATAAAGTAAACATTTCATGAAATGTAGCAAAATCCCAGGGGACAATAATGCTTGGAGAATGAAGTTTATTGATTTTTTAAAAATTGATTTTGCTTATTAATTGAATGTTTGCCAGAAATTTTCTTTTGTTTTTTTTTTTCAAACTTTGTCGAAGAAAATCCTTTTAAAATTCATTGCCTAACTTAGTAGATAGAGTATATTGGTTAAACCTGAATCTTCCCTGATTCAGAAATTCAGGGTCATCATTCTAAATATCAGCACTCACTGTAGTTTATTTGAAGGGCTGGAAGTCAAGCATTTCAGTTAAATGTGCACTTACCCCAAATATATCCTTGAAAGTTTTTGTAGTTCTTTACATTTTCATTTTTAAAAAAACTACCTATGAACATTTATTTTGTTATAATTGATCTCTTCCTCTTAAAAATAAGTGCTAATTAAGTGTACAGATTGTTTAGGTTCTCTCAATCTAAGTTTCAATGTCAAATTATCTGATTATCTATGACAAACATAAAAAAAAAGATTGGAAATAAAAGATTGGAAATAAATGACAACCAAACATCTGGAGATCAAAAAGATTAGATTTCTGGAAAAGTTTTGACCTTTTAAATTAGACATATAATGCAATGGATGTGTTCCTCCCCTTCATCCTCCTCCATTCCTGCCCCACCCCGATTGATTATACCAAAGATCCAAATATAATAAACAGAACTTCTAAGGGCCTTAAGGATGAGAACCACAGAATTACAGAGTTGGAATCGATTTCAGCAGCCATGTAGTCCAACCAGTACCTGAAAAGAACCCTCTATACAATTTATCTGATTAGTAATCATTCAGCCTTTCTTTAAAGACATAACTAGAGAATCCTCAGGGGCACTCTGGAGTGCACAATAAATATAAATGGGGGCGGCGCTGGATTTGGAGTTTTAAGGGCAGGTATTTGAAGCATGTGATGAAGATAAAAAAGGCTATCTAAGCAGAGAAGACTTTAAAGTTGCTGTAGTAATGCTGTTTGGGTACAAACCTTCAAAGATGGAAGCAGATTCTGTGATGGCATCAATAAATTCAAACACTTCAGGTATATGCCTTGAAGAGTTTGTAAAACTTATGGAGAAAAAGAAGGCAGCCCACCTCTATCAGAATGAAATAAGACAGATCTTCACAGCTTTTGATAGGCAATATCGAGGATTCTTAACTTTGGAAAATTTCAAAAAAGCCTTCCAACAGGTGGCTCCCAAGTTGCCAGAAAGGATTGTGCTTGAAGCCTTCAGGGAAGTAGATCAGGACTCAGATGGACATGTCAGCTTTAAAGACTTCGAATATGCAATGAACTACGGTCAAAATGAAGCATAAATATTGAAATCTGCTTATGCCAAATTTCAGAAGGCAAGGGATTTAATTCCAGATCCATGCATCTTTCAGTGTTTTGAAAGATTGCTTTCAATACTGTGGTAAAATTTATCCTATTCTTAATAGATTATAAATATATAATTCATTATGTTTTCAAAACAAAGACATAACTAGAGAGCTCCCATTACCTCCTATCACCCCCTTTTGGGGCACTACTTATAACCTAGAATTTTTTTTTTATCTGAAACCAGGCCAAAACTCACTTCTTCGCAGCTTCAATTCATTGGTCTATTACTTCTCCCTGGGTCAAATGGGGAAGATCTATTTCTATCTTTCCTAACTAAACGAATAGTGATGTCTGCAAATTACTACTACTACTACTACTACTACTACTACTACTACTACTACTACTACTACTAATAGCAATTAACCTCTCTTATTATAATAAGCATTTTATCCATCTATGTAATTTTATGTAGAACATTAAAAGAATAATAAGATAGCAACTTATTCCAGGATTATTTCTATGTGAAAAGATTAGAACAATATTAATAATGATGATGATGATGATGATGATAATTATAATGATGCTTGGCATAAATTTTTTTTAAAGTGTGTGAAGTGTCTTCTATATATTATCTAACTTGGACCTTATAACAACTCTTAGAAACTTACTAAAGGTATTATTATCCCCATTTCAGAGATGAGTAAATTGAAGCTTAAAACAATTGAATGACTTACCCACAGTCATGCAGCTATTAAATATCAAAGTTAAATAGGCCTATGATTTAAAGGGGAAAAGTGAATCATTAAAAACATTGCATATTTTTCCCAAATCCAGAAAGTTGCTCCTACTTTGCCATTTCCCACTCACTTATCAGTTTCTTCAAATATGACTTTTAATATTATCACTCCATAAAAACTGCTTTTTGCAATATTACTTATGATCTTTTAGTTGTCAAATCAATGACTTTTTCTCAGTTCTAATCCTTTTTGAACTTTCTGTATTTGGCACTTTTGTGTCACTCCTTCTAAACGTTTCTCTTCTGAATTTTTATTTTTATTTTTTTAAACTTGTTCTTAAAAAAATTGGCAGAAATTTATTTTCTCTGCCTCCCACCTCCTGTTCCATTGAGGGGAGAAAGAGAGAGGGAGGGAGGGAGGGAGGGAGGGAGAGAGAGAGAGAGAGAGAGAGAGAGAGAGAGAGAGAGAGAGAGAGAGTGTGTCACAGAGAGAGAAAAGAAAAATTCCTTGAAATAAAAATTCATACTGAAGCAAAATGAATTTCCTCATTGATTATATTATAGAATATATAGTTTTCATTCTATACCCTAAACCCTATCACCTCTCAGGCAAGAGGAAGCTAAAATATTTCATCTTGAGTCCTTTAGAATTATGAGTGATCATTTCATTGATAATAGTTTGTCTAGATTTTAAAGTTGTTTGTGTTTCTCATCACTTGTACAAAAATATTCATAGCAGCTCTGTTTGTGGTGGCAAAGTATTGGAAATCAAATAAATGTCCTTCATTTGGGGAATGGCTTAGCAGACTGTGGTGTATGTATATCATGGAACACTATTGTTCTTTTAGAAACCAGGAGGGATGGGAATTCAGGGAAGCCTGGAGGGATTTGCATGAACTGATGCTGAGTGAGATGAGCAGAACCAGAAAAACATTGTATACCCTAACAGCAACAAGGGGGTGATGATCAACCTTGATGAACTTGCTCATCCATCAGTGCAACAATCAGGGACAATTTGAGGCTATCTGCAATGGAGAATACCATCTGTATCCAGAGAAAGAACTGTGGAGTTTGAACAAAGACCAAAGACTGTTACCTATAATTTAGAAAGAATAATTGACATCTTATTGTCTGATCTTGCTATCTCTTATACTTTATGTTTCTTCCTTAAGGATATGATTTCTCTCTCATAACTTTCAATTTGGATCAATATATACCATGGAAATAATATAAAGACTGGCAGATTGCCTTCTGTGGGGGGGGGGGGGTTAGATTAGGGGAAATATTGTAAAACTCATTTCAGTCTTCATCAGTTTGTTAAAGTCTTCAAAATTGTTCATTTTTATAGAAGTTATAGTATAAAGTGTTCTGATACTGCTCACTTCATTCTTCATCAGTTCATTAATTCATTCAATTCTTTCTGTCTCTTTGAAATCATCTATTTCCTAATATCCTATAGCAAAAAATTATTCTATCACATTCATTGATTATACTTTTTTCAACCATTCCTTAATTAATTATCATTCCTTTAGTTTCTAGTTTTTTGCAACAGAAAAAGAGCTACTAAGTTTACATATATATATGTATATATATATATATATATACACACACACACACACACACACATACATACAGGACCTGTTCCTGTTTCTTTAATTTCTTTAGATTATGTACCTAGAAGTAGTGTCATAGCTGAAACAAAAGCATACATTATTTAGTACCTTTGTATGTAATTTCAAATTGCTTTCTAGAATGATTGTACCTATTCATAGATCTACCAAATAATATGTCTGTTTTCCATACCTTCATCTGTCATTTTCATTTTTTGTCATCTTTGTCAATCTTATGGCTATGGATCTCAAAATTCCTTCAGTTTTTCTTCTCTAATTCAGTGATTTACCCTTTCATATCTTTATATTTATCAATTTAGAAATGCCTCTTATTCTTATAAATCTGAATCAGTTTTTTTTATTTATCTTAGAAATGAGACCTTTATTAGAGAAATTTGCAGCTAAGATTTTTTTCCCAGTTAGTTGTATCACTATTAATCTTAGCTTTATCATATCTATAAACTTTTAAATATTATATAGATAAAATCATGGAATTTATTTTCTGTGATCCTTCCATTCCTATTTTTGGCCATGAATTTTTTCTTCTATCCATAGATCTGGTAATTTCCCCCATGTATTGCTGATTTTTTTTTTTAATGATGGGAGTTCTTACATGTAGGTCACATAATCAGAACATTTTTTAGTATTGGTCTAAAACTAACTTCTTTCATTCTGTTGTCCAATTTTTCCAGTAATTTTTATCAAATAGTGAATCCCTGTCCTAGAAGTTGAGGTCTTTGTGTTTCTCAAATCTGTACTTAATGATTCATATGCTTTTTTACTCTGTTGTGTACCTACTCTGTTCCACTAATTGATCTGTTTCTCACTAATACCAAATTGTTTTGAGAATTATTGTTTTGTTATATAGTTTGATATCTAGCACTACTAGGCCTCCTTTATTTTCCCTTCCCCCTCTTTTCATCATATCCCTTGAGATTCATTTCCTCACTTGCATCCATGTGAATTTTATTATTTTTTTCTAGTTCTATAAAACATTCCTTTGATAATTTGATTGGTATGACAGAATAAATTAACTTATGTAGTATTGTCATTTTAGTATATTGACTCATCTTACCATGAACAATTAATTTTTTTAGATCTTTAATTCTGTAAACAAGAGTTTTTATATTTGTATTCATTAGGTAAGGGGGAATACAGATGTCATAAAGGACCTAAGAGGAAGCCTTTGGATATATTCATGGTTAATGATTATGATGTGGATGACAAACCTACAAATGAAGAATGGGTAGGGGTCAGACAGGGTGGAAGAAAGCCAAAAGATTGTGGAAGAAAACCTAGAGAAGACAGATTATAAAGGAGGTGTAGATGTTAACAAATGCTGAAGAAAGTTAAAGAAAGAGCAGAATTGAGAAAAGACTATATCCATGTGCTTCTCAGGAGTTCCTCTGAATTAATGTCTTTCAATCTCAGACCCAAAGCGTGCTTTTTCACCCATCCTTCTTCCTTGCCATCTCTCCTCCTACCAAATATTACCATCTTCCTCCCTCTACTTTCTGCCTCTTACTCTAACAACACTAATCAAATCAATATTACTGTTGTTTCTTGAATGGGTATTTTCTGTGACATCCTAGACCCAAACCCCACTCCCTGGCCACAATTCTGCTGCAGGCATCATCTTCCCTATTTGAATGGAGACCCCTTGAAGGCACAAACATTTTGATATTTGTATTTCCCGTACTTTGCCAATATCTGGCATTCAGTAAATACCAATGTAGGTATTTTCATTTATGTATTGAAAGCTGTCTTTACAATCATTACTTTATTTTCTAAATTATTCATTAAATAGATTAAGTCACTTTTACTATGGGAGAAAGGGTAGTCAACAGTGACATATGTTTCAGAGAGGTAAAGTAAAATGAGGACCAAGAAACCATGTTATGTCAATGCTCAAGAAATATTTAAGTGCCTGGCATATGTTAGCACTGGGAATACAAATATATATATGAGTCTCAGGGTATTATAGAGAAGTAAAAAAAAAAGTATAGTCTGGGTGGAAATGAGATGTCTGAAGAGTTATCTGTCCAATGCCCTCTGCTTCAAATGTAGAAGTATATGCCCATCTAATCAGAGAAACAGGGGGTACAGATGTGAATAAAAAGCCTGATTTACTTTTGCAGGATAATGAGATTTCCCAACTATAAGTTTGCTCATGAAGAAATTTAGAAAATCCAAAAGTCCAACAAAGTACAGCCTATCAGGAATAAGGAGATGTCTGGAGACATGTCCATGTATTTCTCAAAAATCCCCTCCGGACCCCACTTTGTTTATGCAGATTTGGAAAACATTCAACCAGATATCTTTGATATGCCTTTGTTGCCACTTTCTTGTAAGTTGGTTGAAAACAAAACTGATGGAAAAAAGAAAATATTCCAGTTTCAAAAAAGGAGTTTGCACAGTATATATGGAAACTTGATCTGATTCCTGCAACATTTTAAACTGTATCATTAAAAAAAAATAGTGTAGATCTAAAAAAAACAAACTAAACAAAAAATGTTAGAATAATCCAGCATTCATTAAGAAGAAACCATGTCAGACTTATCTTCATTTTTTAAAAGATTTACATTTTTAAAAATTTTGTTAATTTTTTCCATCATCTTTATTTACAGATGTGTCCTTTCTCCTTTCCCTATCTAACAATTCACCACTTGTAACTAGAAAAAAGAGAAAGAAGATAGTTCAGCAAAATGAACCAATACTTTAATCAAGTTTATTTGTATATGAAATGCTCCTCACACATAACCTCCCACTTTTGCAAAGACAGAGAAAATGTGCATCCTCATTTCTTTTTTTTCAGAGCCAGACTTGGTCATAATTATACTGCTTTCAATTTCAAGGTCTTTGTCCTTTTCATTTATATTATTGTGATCATTATGCATATTATTTTCTTAGTTGTTCCCATGTTTCTCTGAATTCTTCATATTCATTTTTTCTTACGTTACATTCCATTGCATTCACATATCATAATTTCTTTAGCCATTCTTCACTCTTTTTCGTCTACCTTGTTTCAAATTCTTTGCTTTTTTTTTTTTTTTTAGGTTTTTGCAAGGCAAATGGGGTTAAGTGGCTTGCCTAAGGCCACACAGCTAGGTAATTATTAAGTGTATGAGAGCGGATTTGAACCCAGGTACTCCTGACTCCAGGGCCGGTGCTTTATCCACTATGCTACCTAGCTGCCCCATTCTTTGCTTTTACTAAAAAAAAATTACTATTAAATGTGTACCCTGAACTTTTCTCTCTGCCATTGATTTCCTTAGGATATTTGCCTAACTTGTGGGATATTTTAATTCCTTAACAGAATTCTAAATTCCTTTCTAGAATATTTGAACCCTTAATTCCTTTTGTGATAGACTTATGACCAGATAATAGTCTAAAGGAAGATATAAATACAGTTAATCTGGATTTAATAAAATGGTTGCTAAGATTTTCTTCTGTTATAACGGAAAAAAAATGGAGATATATAAATTAGGTGATACTGCTGTTCATCTGATTCAGAATTTGTTGAATAGCCAGATTCAAAGAATAGTCATTAATGACTTGATATCAGCTTGGAAGGCAGTTACTAGTGAAGTGCCCCAGGGATCTCTGTTTGACCCATTCTATTTGACATTTTTATCAATGATTTGAATAAAGGCAAAAAACAGTACACATATCTAATTTATAGATGACACAAAGCTGAGGACAGTTCACAAACTGGATGATGAAGTTAGCATTCAAAAAGATGTTGACAGACTCAGGCATTATATTAAGATGAAATTTTTAAAGGATAAATGTAAAGAAGCTTTGGGTTTTCAAATTAGTTTCAAGAATACAAAATGAGTGAATCTTGGCTATGCAGAAGATTATATGAAAGATATGAGGAATTTAGTGTATTAAACATACTCAATATAAGTCAACAGTATAATAAGGCAACCAAGCTAATGCCTCCGTAGGCTTTAATAAGTAAGATATACCTTATGGAGAAAAAGGAAAAGTTAGTATTCTGTATTCTACTGCACTCTTCTCTGTTCAAATTGTACCTAAAGCATTTTGTATTGTTCTAGGTATCATTAACAAGCTGGACATTAACAAGCTTGAACACATTCACACAAAGGTTAAAAAAAAAAAGATGTTGAAGGACTTTGAGATCATGCTATATAAAAATGGATTAAAGAAAATGAGAATGTCTAGCTGGAGGAGAGAAGTTGCAAGGTGATGGGAGTAGAGGGGTGGAGTAGGGAAACTTGGGGACATGATAGCTATTTTCAAGTATATGAAAAATTGTCCTGTGAAAGAGGACATGTTCTGTTTGACTGCAAAAGAGAGAACTAAGAAAAATAGGGAGAAGTTGCAAAGAAGCAAATTTAGGCTAATATAAGGGAGAAATTCCTAATAATATAGCTGTCCAAAAGTAGAATGGACTATTTCTTTCCCCTTCATCAAAAAGTCTTCAAACAAAGGCTATGCGGTCATTTGTTAAGTATATTTACAGTGGAATTATTTTTCAAGTGTTCTGACTTGAACTAACTAGCTCCTGGGGTCTATTCCAACTCGGAAATTCTGTGGTTTTGCATTAAGTGTCTAATTTTCTAATTCTAAAATACTTAATAGGACCCTAAAAGGGTGAAGGGAGGAAAAAAACCTCTCTTACCCTTAATTAGTTCTTTTTCAGCACTTCACAATTATCCAAACAGGAACTATGCTCTTTTAACTTATATATGTGGCATGTGTATGAGTGTCATGTACATTTTTTAAAGAATAAAACCTTGTTTTCCCATAAGACCTCTCACAGCTGCCAACACCATGCTTTTCCAATGGCAGGGATGCCTAATGAGATTCCCATAATTGTGCCAAATCTATGTTTGGCACACGAGTGTCAGATGAATGAAGAAAATCAAAAGCAAATTAATTAGCTGTGGTAAAGAAGGAAATTGGTTTCACCACCATAGGTTTTAAGAATGAGAAATGGTCTAAGATTCAGAACCTTCAACAGAGATATCTGTGGAATTTCTTATTTTTATAAATCTGAGAACACCAGCTATGTCTAACACATCTAGCACCATACTGTGCATGGAATAGGTGATTTTATAATGTCTTTTGATTGATTCTTTTTTGAAAACTCCATGTATTACCAGTGATTCAAGTGGTTGCATGAGTTTGAGTACTGATTTGACACATCCCATGAACTTGAGCATTCTGACTTTATTTTCTAGATTGAATATACTATAAGTGTAGCTATAATTATTATTAGTCTATGTTATGGACTCTGGATTTTACAAAGTTAAAGCTTCTTAAATCTTCCTGCTCTTTTATAACCTTAAGAGAAGAATTAATAAAAACACTACAAAAATCTATAGCAAAGGTAATAAGGATTGCTCCATCATCCAGTCTTTGAAGAAGAGTTCTATTCTAATTGTTTGACCACTAGCCTGATTTCTTTGTCAGGTATAGTAAAAGCAGTCAGTGAACTCTAGTGGTTCAAGTTAATTGCATAAATGCCTAAAAAAGGCCACCCCTTCTTCCAGTGACAGTAGCATTTACTTTAGTGTGTGGAAGTGGGAGTAAGGACCACAGAGATTTCTGTTACATGTGTACGATTAATTCACCTCAGTTTTATGTCTGAAATTTCTCATCATTCAACTATCTTTGTATCCTTTACCTGAATTTCAGTGAACTTAGACATCGTGGTGATACCTAATTATCTTTTTGATTTTGATTTAATTGTATTTAGAGACAGCTTAGTGATATTAGAAACAACACTGATCTTAAAGTGAAAGCTGACTTCAAATCTCAGCTCTGATCTTTGTTAACTGAACAACTTTAACAAGACCACTTTAAGAATGATATTTACCTCTTTAAGCCCAGTTTTATCATGTTTGAAATTGTGATGTTTAAATAGAAGATATTTCAGGTTTCTTCAAGTTGTGTGTGATTCTATAACTCCCTGTCCTTTGACAATTTAAGGACTACTCTCAATTTCCTACCCCTAACTTTTGCTCTATTTATATACTCCTCTACATCAAATTTTATATAGATCCTTAGTTTTTAAAGACTTGGGATTTTTTCCCTTTTCCTATAATTATTATTGTTGATGCCATTAGTCATTCTAGCTGATTTTTGGCCATCTCCTAATTGGCTTGACTTAATTGAAATGCTCTTTCTTAGTGCAGGTTTCACATTGGTAACACTTGGAGATACTTTACAAATGCTCTTTGATGAAGGTGAAATGAAAAACAACTAAAAATTGATAAGTGGTTAGAAGCAAATCATTGTCTAATGAATATATAAATATAGAATGCATTTGAGTATTCTAATGATACATTTTCTGAGAAAATATGAAAAACTTTAAAGCTTTTCCATGCAAAATCACAGAATTTCAAAGTGGAAAGAAGCATAAAAGGTTATCTAATTCAGCCTATCACTGAATAAAAATCCTTCAAAATCTCTACAAGTGTTGATTCAACTTCTCATTGAAAACATCCATCAATGAGGAATTCCATCTCAAGCAAACCCATTTAACCTTTAGACAGTTATGATGACAGAAATAGTCATCAAGCAGTTGATCAAAAATCATTTATGAGGTCCTTGTTGTATACTAGGCAGCTTTGTAAGCACTGGGATATAAAGAGAAATCAGTTGATGGGTCTGAGGAACTCACCTTTGAATAAGAAAGATAACTTATACACCTTTAAGCAATATATGTATATATATAATGCATATATTTAAACAGCATATATATATATGTGTGTATATATATATATATAATGCATATATTTGAACAGCATATATATATATATATGAGAGAGAGAGTATATCCAAGGTGACCTTAGAAGGAGGGGTAGTCTCTAATCCAGAAGGGAGTTGGACTTGTACAGAAAATGGCATTGGAGTTGAGTCTTGAATGAAATCAAAGATTCTAATACGAGATCGTGAGGAAAGCACACATTTCAGATATAGGAAGTGCAGCACAAAGGCCAAAAAAAAAAAGACAGTGTCTTTTTTTTTTGGTAAGGCATGCAGTTTAAGTGACTTGTTCAAGGTCACACAGCTAGGTAAATTACTAAGTGCCTGAAGCAAATTTGAACTCAGGTTCTCCTAAATCCAGGACCAGAGCTCTATCCACTGTGCCAACTAGCCTACCCTCTTATGTGAGGAACTGTACATATATTTGTATGAGTAGATAGTAGAGAGGAATGTGTAAAAAGATTGAAAAATATTATTTGACAATTAATTAGATTCGTAAATTGAATGAGAGTTAGAAGTGCAGGATAGCGCTGAGTTTAGGAATCTGGGAGGATGAGAGTGCTCTTGAGAATAATAGAGGAATTCAGAAGAGTGGGTTTAGATATGGAGAATTTTAGATGCCCACTAGGCTCTTTAAGTCAGAATGCCCAATAGGAATTTAGTGATGTATTATTAGGGTGCAGGAGAAAATAGGGCTACATAAATAAATCTGAGACTCATATAAATAGATATGAAAATTGAACCAATGGGAGAGATTGAGATCACTAAACATGGAAAGATTAGGGCAGAGCCTTAAAGTATACTCACAGGTAGTGGTTGTAACATAGTTGAAACTCAGATATTGTAAGACAGGTAGGAGAAGAAATGAAAATCCAAAGAGGAAAGAGAATGCAGAATAATGTGGTCATCAATGTCAAATACTGGAAAGGTCAGGAAAGATGAGAATTGTGAAAAGGTCATTGGATTTGACAATTAAGAGATCATTGGTAACTTTGAAGAGAACATTTTGTTGAGTGATAAGGCCTGAAGCAAGGTTGCTATGGATTTAGAAAAGAATGAGAGGAGGGGAGAGTAGAGATAGTGGGTGAAGGAACAGGAGAAAAAATATAAGATTATAGCTAGTGGAGTTGGGAAATCTAGTGGGGTGGGGGGGAGTTAGATAATAGAAACAATTTGTGAATGTTTATAGGCAAAGGGAAGGAATTAATAGATGGAGACAGATTGAAGATAAGAGAGAATAGAAATAATAGTAGAACCCATCTTCTGGAAAAGATCCAAGCAGATGGGAACAAAGGTAAGCATAGTGCCTTATTCTTCTAAGTATGCGCCCACTCTTCCCCATAATTGCTGAAAGCTTTTCATGTAGCAATCTGATTTTATTGTATATTATGATGTGATTTATATGTATATTATAGTGGTTTTATTTATGCTTTTGCCTTAATATATTAATATCTATGAGACATATTTCTTTTGCATTATCATTAAATAAGTGATTATGGGTTTTTTTAAGCATAAATGTAAAAGGATTGGGCATGAAAAGAACTACCTCTTCATCAAAGATAATAGGGAGTGATGTCAGGCAGATATGAAATGAAAAATTGGGTAGAGCAAACTTCAAGTAAAAAGAGTGAGGCAGAATCTTTACCTGAGAATATGACCTGTTTGAGGAGGAAAAAAGACATTTGGAAACAACTGCTGTTTTAAGTGGAATAGAAAATCAATTGGGAAAGCTTAGAAAGATTGCTCTCTTTCTCCCCATTGTAAATAATTTTGCCCAGCTGTACAAAACTAATCCTTTAAACATTTGACAGCCATTCAAATACTTTAAAATGATAAATCAGACTTTCTTAAGTCTTCTCTTTTATTTATTTATTTGTTTGTTTGTTTGTTTGTTTGTTTTTTAGGCTTCTTGCAAAGCAAATGGGGTTAAGTGGCTTGCCCAAGGCCACACAGCTAGGTAATTATTAAGTGTCTGAGGCGGGATTTGAACTCAGGTACTCCTGACTCCAGGGCTGGTGCTCTATCCACTGTGTCACCTAGCTGCCCCAAAAGTCTTCTCTTTTAAATATCATTCGCACAAAAAGCTAAATATCCCTAACTCCTTTGAAAGATTCTCACTTGGATAGTCCCTGTCATTTCATTATTATGAATGTTCTCCTCTGGACATACTCCAGCTTGTCTTTTTTAAAATGTGGCACATAGAATTTTTAAAAATAGTTTAAGTTAGGTGGCAGCTAGATGGTGTAGTGGATAGAGCACCGGCCCTGGAGTCAGGAGTGCCTGAGTTCAAATTCAAGCTCAGACACTTAATAATTACCTTGGACAAGCCACTTAACCCCATTTGCCTTTCAAACACCTAAAAAAATAAAAATAAAAAAGAATAGTTTAGGTTGGATATGTACAGAGCAAAATATCTCTTTTCCTCCTCTGAATGAATCTTAAGATCTCCTTAGCTTTTATGGCTACTATGTCAGGGGTGATTCATATTAAACTTGAAATTTTCTGAAAGCCTCCTTTGCTAACAAATTGTTACCTAGTCATAATGTGCTTATAATATTGATTTGTTTTAAATCAGTATAGAACATTTGTTTTTATTAAATATCATTTTTACTTGGCCCATTGTTCTAGCTTGTCAAGACATTCTTGGATCCTGATTCTGGTTTCCAGTGTATTTGTTATTTTTTCCAATTTTGAGGCATTTCAAATGTCATAAACATGCCACTATACTTTCATTCAGATCATTGATATAAATGTCAGACAAACTCAAGAATGGTTCACTGGGACATTTTAATAGAGAACTCTCTCCAGATTGTCATTGATTAATTTGTCATGAATGTTTGCATCCAATCATTCACTCAGTTCCAAATCAACCTAAAAACTGACATGGATTTGGGGGTCAGCCGGGGAATCATGTCAGGCTAATGTAGTAACCCTGTCAAAAGAGGAAATGAGTTTTAACTAGCATGATAAACTTATGGTGACTTTTAATGATCCTTTTTTTCCATTTTTTTAAATACTAACAAATTTTTTTTATATCAAGAACACAAGACAAACTTACCAGACTATACTTTGAAGAGTCACCAGCCATGATGCAGTCAGTGAACAAATGCAGAACATCTGAGGATACAATTGCCATAGTGTTTTCAGAGAAGACTAGAATGGAAGATAAGAGGGGTCTGTGTTGTAAAAGTTTTTAAATGACAAAACAAACCATTTTATTTGATCCTTGAGGTGACAGGCAGCTACTAGAGTTTATCAAGTAGAGATTTATCACTCTGTTATCACTTAGACAACTGAGTGAACAGTGTATTGAAGTGAGGAGTGACTCTGGGCAGAGGGTCCACCATAGCAACAGTATGTCCTGGGTAAGAAGGATATTGCTCCAGCTAAATATATGAGGCCTTCAGGGGTTAGGACAACATAGCCTTAGGTTGGGAGTTGCAAAACTGAGTGACTTAACTTCTCCAGAGTATGGTCTCTGAAAGTTTAGTTCAGAGATGCCACATTAGTATTAATAAGACAGCAAGGCAAAGAAATGGCAAGAGTTAAAGAACAATCAGTGGTCAGGGGCCCATTAGATATAGTAGCGGTAATCATACCACCAAAGGAATAGAAGAATTAGTTAAAGAAGCATTAAGGGTTCTTTTACAATAGCCTCCTTTAATTTCATTAACTATTTTTGGTTTTTTTCTTCCTCAGTTCAGATTGTTATAGAAAATAGAAGAAGAGAGTATTGAGTGGATTTGCCTTTTCTCCATCCTCCTTTATCATTGTCTAATTTCATTTGAAGAGTATTCTGATTTCTTCTTTGAACTTTCTCTAGACTATAACATAGCTCAAAAAGCCCTTTTTATTCTCCTTAGCATTTCCCATTCAGTTAAAACATGGTCTATTTTTTTTTTATTTCTATAAGGTTGACTAAAGACTATCTCAAGTAGGCAATTACTAATATATACTTACTGAGTATCTTCTTTCATAGATAATTGTTTTTCTTAGAAGAGTCCATAATCTTTGTTTATCTATGGCTGAAAAAAAATATTGCTATTACTTGGTTCTGCTTTCTAATTGAGTAAGCGTATATCACCAAAGCACAGGATATGTATGAAATTTGAGCCTCCAGATTTGGTATTCTTTACTTGACTTTGTTTCTGTTGCTTACCAACAGTGCTTGAAAAATTGGTGCAAGATACTGAATTCCCTTTCCTTCTCTTTGCATTGATACATAATTTAGAGAGCAAACCAGAGTAGTGCCTATCATATCTGTGCTGCATTTGATTTTACATTTTAATAAGTTCTCTGAGGCTTTTCTTAGAGATCTAGCCTTCTCTTATGCATTTGCTCAAGAAAAAAAATTAACACTTCCTTTCTGAGAAAGATTTTAAACAGCTTAGTGATTTAAAAAAAAAACCATTGTAATTTTTCTAGTCTCAATTGGCAGTATAGAATTTTGTGCAGTTGAACCATACCTAATAATGGCCCAAGTAATATTACTCTATCTGACCAATTTTAAAATTCATAGATCAGAAGTCTGCTGCCTCATTTCATGATAGGATGTATAACTGCTATGACATAATGACCCAAAATGCTATCTCTAGACATAACAGGTGCATCTGAAAGTTTGCCATTTCCACCTGCAAACAAGCATGTGCAAACAGAATAATTGCCTCCATCACTCTTCAACTGCATGTGTAATAACAAATGTGCCAATAAATGGGCCAGGTGTGATAAGGTCACATGTAGTATCTTAGGATGAAAGCTTAAATTTCCTTAAAAAAATTTCACTTTTTCAAGCATTCCTCTCTAAAATTTTCTTTCCCTCTTAAAAAAAGCCAATTTTAGAGACTGGGCATCCAGGAGAAGGAAGGATGGTTTTGGCAGGCTTCTTTTGTAAAAAGTCAGGAATTCAGCAAATGACAAAAATATTAGTGTTTTCATTGTTACATTATCTCCTCCAAGATCCCTTGGGTATTTTTAATAGCTGTCCTTTCAGAGCATCATTTACTTTTACATGTTTAGAAGCTAAGACTCCAGGTAACAAGTAATATAATATTCCAAATTATGCTAGAAAATAATGAATTGTCCTAAGGTGAATTAGCATGGTGAAATCCTGTGAAGAGGTCTGACCATTGCTAATCAGTCAGTCCTTTTTCTAAATAGACTTGAAACAGAACATTTTGGTTAATTTGATGCACTTTGAATTGCTTTCTATCTTTTTTGCTTGATGAAGTATGGAATTAGATAAGCATCCAGCTCTTGGACTTCTGGCATTTGGGATTCTGAGAAGGCCTGTCCTTGAAATTGCTGTAGAACACAGTGATCAAAACTTAACTGCTGATGTTTTGTTTACATTTACTAGCTACATCTTGGCTCCAGGTGACCTCTGGTACTGTCTCTAAACATTTTCAATTTACAGACTCAAGTATGTTTGCTGTCTTTGGATCTCATCCTTTGAAGAGGTCAACCCTTTACCGTTTTCCCACCCATAAGAAGCTCAGCATGCCCTTATAGACATTGCCAGCTTAATAGGAAAATAGCAGTGATGAACACAGAACATATGATTCATTTTAATATTTAGAGAAGAAATTCACATTGTTTTAAGTGTACACAAGCAGCTGCTGTCATTTGGCTATGAGCAGATGTTAGACCTCCAAAAGCTTTGCTGATAATTAAAATACTAACAGTTAGTGTTTTACCCCAGCTGCAGGTTCTGTTTACTGTAAATTTGATTTTAATGGTGCCTCTGTGCAGTTACTGAATAGTGGTTTGTTTTCTACCATACATACATAAGTGTCTACAATGAAGACAAATGGCTATTTCCTCTCATTTCTTCAAAAAAAGATATTAAGATACTGTAACATAAATGAAAGCGAAATATGACTACAAAGGTGAAAGTGATCATTTTTATAGGTTAACTAGAAAAACTGAGGGATAAGAGTAATGCCTCTTGCTAACAGTATCTATAGGTATATTTGAGAGAGACAAAGAAGATGATTCAATTGTATATTTACGTAATTTTCAATTTTTTTCTAAAATATGTTCTTCCATTAAAATGTATTTGGCTAGACAGGTCTATAAGATTTCTTTAAACTATAGTTTAGAAGAAGCTTTATGAATAGAAAGAATAGACAGTTGCCTATGTGGTATAATTTTGAAGAAGCTTTCCACTATTGTAAATATCAGCCTGGATCTCCTTTTCCCACTCCTTACCCTTATCCCGCCCCCCCCAAAAAAAAACTAAGCTGAATTAAATATATGTATTTTTCATTGAGTCTTTCATCTTCACTGTTAAATTTCTATAAAGAATAATCTCTGCTTTACTTCTTCACTACCCATACTTCAATCACTTAGCTTCATTCTCTACCAGTCTATTAAACCTACCCTCCAGATTCATTGCTAATTAAAGATTTTAAATTTTATTTGTTTAAGGTAATGGGGTTAAGTTACTTGCCCAAGATCACACAGCTAGGCAATTATTAAGTGTCTGAGACTGGATTTGAACTCTGGTCCTCCTGACTCCAGGATCAGTGCTCTATCTACTGTACCACTTAGTTGCCCCCCCTCATCCTTTATTGAGTTCTCTCCTTCATATACTACTGATGATTTCCTCTTTTTTACACTTTCCTCTCCTCCTTTAGATTCCATTAAACTGCTCTCTATTAGTTCTCTTCATATATTTATGCCAGCTTTCTTAGCTTAACTTTCTTCATCTTCATCTTCCTCTTACTATTTTAAATATAAGCATTCCCTAAGGTTCTGCCCTGCTCTTCTGACACATTAGATTCTTTATTGACATGCTCATTTACTTTCAGTGCTTCAGTTATTATCTTTATTCAGATATGCCTGGCACATAGTAGCCAATAATATATACTTGGTGATTAATAAGTCCTAAATCTATATACCTAATTTTAATTTTTTATTTCTGCTGAAGGTAGTTTTCACCTGAAATTCAGACAGATGCCTTCAACTCTCCATATCAAAAATAGAATTCACTTCGTTTTTATTGTTTGCATCTTACCACTTCCCTGCTTCTATTTATAATATCCTAATCACTCATGTTCTTTTTTTTTTTTTTTTTTTTTGGCAAGGCAAATGGGGTTAAGCGGCTTGCTCAAGGCCACACAGCTAGGTAATTATTGTGTCTGAGGCTGGATTTGAACTCAGGTACTCCTTTCACCAGGACCGGTGCTCTATCCACTGCGCCACCTAGCTGCCCCATCACTCATGTTCTTAACCTAAGAATCATTTCTTTTTTTTGCTCTCCCATATTTTCTGTATCTAATAAATTGCAAAAAATCATCTATGCTGTCATCACATCTCTCACATTTGTTTTGTCTCTATTAGTATTGCCACCACCATTGTTTGGAATATATCTCTTACCTATAGGATTGTAATAACCCTCGTTTCTAATCTCCTTGCCTCTATTATCTCCCTTCCAGTCATTTCTTCACATAGCTGCCTAAAGAATATTCCAATGCACATATTTGAACGTCACCAGGCTCAAAAACCCTTGATGGCTGCCTATTACCTTTGGAATAAATCTAATTCTAACTTTATTTTCAGCCTTATTCTATGATTTCCCTTTTTCATGTAGTCTACTTTTTCCAACACCACATGTTTTCATCTGTCTTTGTATATTCCTTAAAACTATTCTCTATGTTTAGAATGCATATCCTCCTATATCTCTGCCTTTTGTAATCCTTTTCCTTCTAGGCCACTGTCCTTTTCTCCATGAAATCTTCCTGGATTCATATTCCCTACCACCACCACTGCCAACTAAAATTTTTCTTCAGTACTTTCTCTCTATCTTTCCTTTGCCTTTGTCACATTCTACCATGTATTATATGTATTTGTGTATCTTCTGTATGGGCAACTAGACGTCTCAGGGAAGAATATCAGATCTAGAATTAGAAAAAAACTCATCTTTCTAAGTTCAAATTCTGCCTCGTATTCACTATGTGACCCTGGGCAAGTCACTTTCCCCTATTTGCATCAGTTTCTTCATCTGTAAAATGAACTGAAGAAAGAAATGACAAAGGACTCCAGTTTGTTAGTCTAGAAAACCCCATAGAGTCTTCCTTGACCAAGTAAAAACAAAACAACTGTATCTCTTTTAGACTGTAAGCTTCTTGAGAGGCTAAAAAAAAAAGTTAAAAAAAGGATGGAGAATAAGCATTTATTAAGCACAATAAGCATAAGTACGTTTTTTTTTTAAAACCACTGTTTCCTTTGATCCCCATATAACTCTACGTGGTAGATGCTGTTGTTACAGTTGAGGAAATCCATGCAGTCTGTACTTCAGTGACAACCTGGTCAGTCTCAGAAGGAAGATTTCTTTTGTGGTCTTCTCAACTCCAGACCTAGTTCCGTATCCACTGGCAGGTGCTATGAGGTTTAGTTTGGTTTATTTTACTCTTTGGCTAACACCTAGCTGTGGTTTTAAAATGTTTAATTTATTTTGTTTTGGTTTCTCTGGAAGATTTAAACATTTTTAATTCAATAATTAACAAAGCTTCCTCTAATTAAAAGCCCATCTCTCCTACTTGGTAGAGAATTATCTTAAGATTTAACATTATTTTGAGTAATTCAAACCCCAGTAAATTGTACATTCATTGATTTGAAAACCAAACAAGGATAGTGTGTCTCTCTCAATTGTGAAATAAGAAGTGAAGTTCACTTCTTTCTTTGATATTAAAGCAGGATAGGTCTTCTTTGGCCTATCAAAACTACAGGATATGTATATATATATATATATATATATATATATATATATATATATATATATATATACACATACATATCATATATATCATATATATGATACATATATGTATATAGATAGATAGATATATGAATTCTTGAGAGTCCTCTGCAAGTAAGCTAGACCTGTTCCTTAAAATGAATGAATGAATGAATGAATGAACAAACCATGTTAAAATGATAGGAACTTTTTATACCAGGGATTTTTCATATTGGGATTTCAAAGCACAGTTTGCAGTCTAACTTTATGGGGACATTCCTGTCACCATCTGTGAAGTAATCTAGTAGAATTTGTTTCAAGTGTTCAATTATAAACTTCTGACTACTGTTTCAAACTGGTAAAATAAACTAGGGCCTACAAGGTTTCTGTGAGACTGCAGAAGTGTGGAGAGGGAACCAATGAAATTGAGATAACCCTTTTAAAAGGTATGCTCTTAACTTGCTGAATGAGGATCTGTAAGCATAACTTCTATTACAGTGAAATCTTCATGCATGAAAATGAAAATATATACCTACAGGTCTGATTTAATACAAAATTTCTTTGGGTTTATGACTCTAAAGGTAAAATATTGTCCTTTGCTCTTTGTCATTTTCAGTAACTGTTGAAATATTTAAGACCATGGATACTGGATCAGGATGAAATGAGGATCATGAAAGAGTTTTGAATTGCCATCTAGAGTCTGACCTTAGTTCTGTTTACTAGTCAGTGTGACTTTTTTATTATTATCATTGTTCATAATGTGATATGATTTAATGATTTGACAAGAGAAAAAAAAACTTGGTCCTTAGATTGATATACTATTTTGAATTGATCATACTTTGACACAGATTACATTGTTATACGTGTGCAGATGGATTTCAATGAAGGAGCTCTATGATTTAGGATGAATTATGTTTTCATGAAAAATATTTTCCTATTCTGGACAGATGTAGTCATTTTCATAATTAATAATAAAGTTTTTAGATATAATTCTCTTCAAATATGTGTCATGGAACAAATATTAAAAATTAATTTAAAATTACTGAATAATAACAAATATACATAGCCTATGTCCATTTATATAGAATGATTTTAATTGTTTGGATGGGTTCAAATTTAGTCAAAATTCAGATTTAGTCAATATTCTGAAATAAAATTGTATAGCTTAATTTGTTGTATAGTTATATTTAACATTTAGTGCAAATGACAGAAAATGATACATCTTTGTTTTCGATCAAGTGATGACTAAAAATTGGTTTTTTTACTAATACCTACCTGTAACCTGTCTAAAATGCAATTTATATCCTTGAAAGTGATAAAGAGAAAGGAAACACTGATTGATCATTGTTCTTCCAAAAGTGAAAGTGGAAAAACATCATTTACTTGTGTGACTATGGGAATTGGGAGCCATGATGATTTTATCAGCCTGATACATATTCTGTGACCTCAGAAAAATTGCTCATGTAATCACTGGGCCTTAACTTTTTCTCTCTCTGGAAAGTGGGGATCATTATACATATTGTCTGTTATATTCTTTGAATCAGAAATGTTCTCCCATATGCAGGTGTTAGAATTGAGTACATTAAGTTATTTGAAACTATGGTTTGACTGTGAGCTTATGTGATATGACATATTTTATAATACCAAGTAATTATTATTGTCTAAGAAATGAATAAGTTACCACAGCAATTATTGATATCGATTTGACTGGCTA
Source organism: Macrotis lagotis (assembly GCF_037893015.1). Classification (NCBI taxonomy): domain Eukaryota; kingdom Metazoa; phylum Chordata; class Mammalia; order Peramelemorphia; family Peramelidae; genus Macrotis; species Macrotis lagotis. The sequence goes on from NC_133666.1 coordinate 494,555,470, forward strand.
AACTATTGGTAGCTGCTGTTATAAAGTTAATTTATTCCCTGTCTTTGAAATTTCTAGAAGGTTATATTTCATTGAATTTCATTTTGTCATTTTTCTGCTTTCACGTGAGAAACTTAGAAGATTTGGTGACTTTAAAATATGTTTCTAATTTATTAGCATAATCTGCTAATATTGTTTCATTTTAATAGACATTAAGTATGATTTTTTTACTTCGTTGTTAAAAATTATACTTGAAATTGAAATTGAGAGAAATTATATGTGACTAAGAATCATAATGTCATGAGTACCCACAGAAAAAGAGCCATACTATTCAGAAAATGTACAATATATAAAGTATTTTATTTATAACAGTAAACCATTTCAGATTTCTAGACTGTACATCACACCAAATCACTTTAGAAAATAAAATACAATGATACCAAAGGCTTAATTAAGCCATCTATAAACACTTAACAACTTCAGAAAAAGCTCAGAAATCTAAAATATGGGAGTGTTAGTAGAAACAGTATCGTTTACATATAATATTAGCACAGGCTTTCTTTCCTATAATATTATGGATTTCACTCCAGGACAAGTCTTTTTAATGCCATCTTTATCTGCTACACGATGCATGAAATCTACTTTCTGTTTTAGAACTGCTAATGACCTTTGACCCCTTTAGTGGAGACACAATGTGACCTTTCTATTGTCATCAGCTTTCATTCTCTTGAAAATTCTATGAATTTTTATTACAAATTTTTTTAAACCAAGCTGAGGCTTCAACAAATTACTTGACACAGATGAGATGAAGTTGTTGAAGTAGTGTTAGATAAGTTTTACAGCCAGCATGTGTGCTGCTGAAGAGTACAAAGCCAGTGTCCTACAATGTCATACACCAGTAACTGCTGAGCCTACTATTGGATAAATACATCATTTTATGGAACATTGATTGTTCTATAAACCCAATGGAGTATTATGCTCTATGATCAAACCATTTAGATTGTGTGTAGAGCACAGAAAATGCCATATTCAGGATGGTACTAAAAGTGCCATTTGTGTATTTTATGGATGTCATTACAGGGGAAACTTCTCTCTGTAGGCCCTGTTTACTGCAAAATTTTTTAGTCTGTAATGACATTTTTCATTCACAACGTATGCCTTCAAGAGAGGGGGCCTTTGTTTTATTTGTTTCATTCGAGTTTACTGCACAAATTCTGTACATTTTAATTAAATGTAAGCTTAACAAAAGCATAAGGTATTTATTCTGTTGGGAAAAAAAATGATGACAGTAAGGAAAGGAACACACACACACACACACACACACACACACAGAAGTAGTCAGGTACTAGCCTCTATCTGTGGTTTCTCAAAAGCATGGCAAACAACTACAGAAGACCTTTAACAAGTTGTGTTTGGTTTTTGGAGGGTGGGGGTGGGAAGAGTGAAATATTTCAGTAATTTAACCCTTTCATCCTCTGCAATTATAGATTTTCTGTTCCTAAATTACAGAAAATTTCACTTAAAGGGGGAAAACTAAAATGCAAGGAGCCATAAAGAAGACGTTCATTTTCTGGGAGAAAAAAACCCTTTTAACAATCCATTTCCCTAAAAAAACAACCCCTTACCCAAATCCATTAAAAAAACTTTTTTGATTTCAACAGAATATAAACTATCACACACTTTCCAATAGAAGTCAATAATGTATCTCTGAAAGTCCTGATGTTCTCTGAAAGCTATAGGGTCAGGATTCTTGAACTGTCAGTATATTGCATTCTAACTTCACTTGAGAGTCTTTCACACAAAGCTTCATTGTGCACTGTTTCAAGTAAAGAGGGTTTGGGGCAGGGGACAGAAGAGAAATAGTAACAATGAATTTAAATATGGCATCTGATTACCTTCAATGTGCTGTGTGAAAATCAGATATTTTTTTTTAAATAATGTAGAGAGTAACGTATATTTTACTTTGAACAAGAGTCCTCCATTAAACAACTTTAAAGGACCGGACTTAGCTACAGTTTGTGTTTCTCTATCTGGTGTTTGGTTACTTGGACTCCAAAAAAAAAAAATAGAAGAAGAAACCTGTGTCATCTACAATTCATATTTACTAAGAAGATCTCTGAAATTGAAGTTGATGTTCCCAGTAAATTCCTGGTCCAGTTAAAATTTAAAGTTACAGTAGAGATTCACATTAGTTTAAATGACACTTGAACTTCTACATAGCTCAACATTAATTCATTATGGTTGAAATGGAAGAATCTTCCGTGGGTGAATCTTTTACAATCTGATTGAGGCTGTTACATTTTATAGGAGCCATTTTTCAAAGCAGTACTGACAGCACTCGAAGTTATTAAATTGCTGAATCAAAAGATGGACCTGCAATCGCATTTATGAACTGTGATGGAATAGCTGGGCTTGCAGTGCGCTGAGGTTAAGATGTTGGTGTAGTTAAGCTTCATCACACCCCTTAGTGACAGCAGTATTTACCCATGTAGTTTACTTTAATGGTCAGGAAGTGGCTTAACTCACCTCTGGATTCAAATAGATTAAGTAAGCTGCTCAGAATAGCATAATTATCAGTGCTTCAAGGGATTCACTGGATAACTCTGCACCCAAGAGACTTTTTTTCAATTGCAGAGTAAAGGCTGGAGTAGCATAGCCCTAGAAATACACCATTTATTTCAGGGATTATCCAAGAACAGGTTGCCTGTTTTTTCTTCTCCATCCCAAAAAGCTTCTTCCATCTCTGAAAATAAGTACGGTATAGCACCATATGATTTGAAGGCTACTTTTATTTGTCCCCTTTACCTTTATTTCCTTTTTCATCAGAGCTGAATCAGAATCTAAAATGATCTGAAAAATAAGAAAGGGACAAGAGCTAACTGGAATAAATTCTGCAAGTATAAGTAAAATATAACCACCAAGGAAGGGGAAATTACAGTGGTGCAGTGATGTCAGGGTAGGGGTGGTGGTAAGGGAATCTTTTCTTTGGAGTGAGAAGACCTAAGTTTTGTATCCCAGTTTTGACACCAGCTATGTAATCCTAGATTAGCTGTTTCACTTTGCTAAATCAGTTCTTTTATCTCCAAAATGGGAATAACACTATACTTGTTCTATCTGCCCTCACAGGGTTATTTTGAGGAAAGCACTTTGTAAACCTTAAAGATACCAATTTGAGCTATTTGCACATCACTAAAGTCAAAAAACAAACTTGAAAATGTAGTAGGAAACAAATCTAAAGATTTTAATAGATGGTAAACTGAACCTTTTAAAATTTTTATTTTAGTCACCAAGCATTTATTTTTTCTCCTTTTATAACAACCTCAATGATGAATTTGCATAGTCAGGCAAAAGAAATCCTGTCATTGGCCTTGTCAAAAAAAGTATTTCTCATTCTGCTTCTTGAGTCTATCACTCCAGAAAAGGTAACCGACAGGGGCCTCTGGATTCTATTCTGATTCTAGAACTGGGAATGGTGAAAGCACTCCACAAACACTGGTTAATTGATAATAGCCAACATTTATATTACATTCACTTTGTGTTAAGTGCTTTGCATTTCTTATTTGATTTGATCCTTACAACAACCCTGGGAGTCAGGGGTTATTATTAGCCCCAAGTTACAGAGGAAGAAACTGAGGAAGTGATTTGCCTAAAGTCACCTGGTTAGTTAAATGTCTGAGGTTACATTTGAACTCAGCTCTTCTATTCTTGACTCCAGGCCTGGCCACTGTGCCACTATATAAGAACATGGCTCTTCATCATTTCTGGTCACACAATAAAAGTAAATGGGATGTTACAATAAGAAAACCAAAGATTTAGATTAGATGAAAAGACAATGAGAGTTGTTATGCATTTGAAGGGAACTTGTAACTTCTCATCTCAGTGCTTAGCACAGTGCATGCATGACAAAGTAAGTACTTAAATGTTTGATAATATAAAATCGGTAAATAATTGACTAATCCTTTGTAGCAATCCTCATAAACAGAAATTTCTCATTAGTCTTAAGTAGCTGACAATAATAAATTCATATAGCATTTATTTATATTGCACTTTAAATTTGTAAAATACTTCATGATAAATTCCACCTAAGATGGGAAAGAGTAGCCCTGGGAAAGACTGCAGATTACTTGGTTCTAGCTCATGTTAAGATTGGAGTCATTTTTATGTTTTACTTCCACACCTCTCACTGCCTTCAGAGAAGGAAAGATCATAAAGTAGAAGTACATTTCAACAATACATCTTTTTAGCCCCCCTTAAATTCAGAATTCACAATATAGAAATGACCTTTCATTTGGGGAAAAACGTCTTCACTTTCAACTCTTCATTACCCTTCCCATATATAGAATTTTCCCAATCCCTTTGCAAGTTGAAACAGAAAATGTTGATGAAACCGAATTGTGTGTGTGTGTGTGTGTGTGTGTGTGTGTGTGTGTGTGTGTGTGTGTGTTTATGGCCAGGGTTATAGAAGAGTTCCCCCCCCCTTATTTAAAAATCAGTATCCTTCTATAATCTTTTTTTCTGATTTTGAGAGATCTCAAGTAACTGGAGAGCATTTTATCTCTAAATTAAGAGTCAATCAAAGGGACTAATAGGTGTTTTTTTTTAGTGGGATAAATAAGGACAAAGATTTTTAAAAATCTTTTTATTCTCAAAATGATGCACAAAGCTAGCTTCTATTGAAATACATGTAGTCCATGAAGAAATAGAAATTTTCATTGTAGGTTGACAAAACTGATTGAAAAAGAACTTAAATCAGATTTACATTGAAATGTGAGCATTGTGTCTACTTAAATGGCTGAATGCTTTCCCATGACTACAAAGATTATAATTTAAAGTTATTTCATTTCACTAAATTAGAAGGAAATTTTTGATCAATATCATATATTATTTGGAAAAATTAATAATCTTCATGGATGTATACACGTGTGTGGTAGACAATTCAGGTATCTATAGATAGGTTTGTATAGGTATCTAGATATTCTGCCAACTTGGTTTTGTGAAAAGAATACTAGATTTCATCTTGGAAATTGAATTTGAATTCCTACTCTGTTAATGGTGTGACCTTGGTCACATCAATTTATTTCTTAAAGCCTCAATTCCCTTACCTGTAAAATAATTAAGTGAACTGGATTTCTTCTAAAATCCCTTTTAATTCTAAATCCTATCATTGTACAATCTGTAATATTCTGAATATTCAAAGATAATATTACTATTTTCTGGACTAGAACTTCCACAAGTAGCAATGTATGTTAAAAAGAGCCATAACTATTCTCAAACTATTAACCCTCCATGAAGAAAAGAAAGATAGTTCATCAGGATTAGTGAATAGACTTATTTAGGAAAATTAGTTAGGAGATTCATGATCTCAGTATTATCTTTTTTTCTCCTTTCCTCTACTTGCCTTCTATTTGGGCAGTTACCACCCACTTTGTTGTATTTTCTTCCTCTAAATATCTCTTGCATTCATTCTCTTTCTTACATTTACAAAGTTACTTCATTATCCTTTGCCTGGACTACCATACCATAATCTCTTTACTGGTTTTTCTATTTCCAGTCTCTTCTTCTCCAATGTATCCTTTGAACATCTACTAAAATAATTTTCCTAAGGCAAGGTTCTGGCCATGTCACTTTCTTAGTCAAAAACTTTCAAGGGCTATTATTTTGGTACTTAAGAGTTCCCCACCATCTAACTTCCACCTACCTTTCTAGTTCTATTTTATACCATTTTTTATAAATTCTATATCCCAACTAAACTCACCTCCTCATAAACTTGATACCTCAACCTCTATGAATTCACACAGACCATTATCCTAGTATATTCTGTCTACTCATTTCTAACTCTATTCAGTGAAACTTTTTCCAATTTTCCCTAGATATTAACCATCTTTTCCTTGAACTGTAGTTATTTATGAGAGGCAGCCTGGTGTGGTGGTTAGGTTGCTGACAGTCCCACCTCTGACACTAGCTATGTGCACTCCCTAGAACTTATCAACTGAGTCATCATTGATGAGCTATGATTAGTTTGATAGAACCTTGCACATTCTCTCTGTTGACAAGATTGTAGATTCTTCTTCTATTTCAGTAAGCATATTTCTACCCATCCTGTATCCCCATTATGTAGCATAATGCCTAGTTCATAGAAGGCATATAAGTAAAGATACATGGAATTTGAATGTCATCATTCTGATGACATAAACAAATCATGCATTATTTTTCCATATTATACCTTCAAATGTGACATTAATCTGAAAGAAATGTATTCTTCAAAACCCTTTACTAGTTCATAGTGACATGGTACATTAGTATCTTCAAAGCACTTTACATACTTTAGCTGATTTGATCCTCATGATTACAAGAAGTATTTTTGTAGGTGAAAAAATAGAGGCTTCCAGAACAGGTAAGTAATTTGCCTTGGGTTTACATAGCTAGGAATCAGAAATTCAAATCTGGACCTTTAACCTTTCCACTTTGCTACTTTTCTTAAATCACATTTAGGATTTCATTTGTATCAGGAAGAAAACTCCTGAAGAAACCCCTTCTGCCAATGCATCTCTGCATCTCCTTTGCAAGTTATAGTCTTTTGAGTTGTCTCTTGCACTAAGATGAAGGGCCTTACTCAGGGTCGTGGAGCCAATTTGCTTCAGAGAAAGGACTTGAATTCAGGTCTAACAAACACCAAGATCGTCTCTCCATCCATCATGCCATACTATGTCCTATCTAATAAGATATGATTCACAATTATATTCTGTTGTTGCTATTGCTAAATCTATAGATTCTTGTTTGACTTGCCAAAACCTTTTCTAAGAACACATGGTAACTGAGCATTTTCTTTCCTAGGAATTGTCTCCAAGTCCTATGAATGCCGCCTAAAGGGACAGGGAGCAACCTTTGTGGAAACAGACAGTCCTTTTACTGCAGCTGCCCTGGCAGAAGGGTCCCCAGTCAAAGAAAAGCCCCTTAGAAGCAGCAGGAGACAAGCACAGTCAACTGAACAAGTGCAGCAAGTCATCATTATTCAAGGCTACAATGGTGATTTTGCAATTGATGCCTCTGTGGAGGAAACTGCAGCCGCCACCCTCCAAACTTTGGCAATGGCTGGCCAAGTGGCAAGGGTGGTTCATATTACAGAAGACGGACAAGTCATTGCCACGAGTCAAAATGGCTCCCATGTGGGCAGCATGGTACCTGGACAGATTCTCACTGAGCAGTTAGCAGATGGGGCTACCCAAGTGGTGGTTGTGGAAGGCTCGGTGGGAGGCAGTGAAGTGGGAGAATCGGCTGACTCAGATGGGGCAGTGATGCAACAGGTGATGAAGCAGGAAATCTTAGACATAGCTGAGACCACGACCGCACCTCCTCCTGACTCCTCCTCTGCCCTGGATGCCTTGCTTTGTGCCGTCACCGAACTTGGAGAAGCAGAGAACAGGACTGGACGCCAGGAGAGAACTCGGTCCGGTCACAAAGATGTCTTGATACAGATGCCCAGTCATGAGGCTTCCAGTGCGCCTGCCGAGCCCGAAAGGCAAGAGATACAGATGTTCCATGAGATTCAGGAAAGTCCCTCAGAGGTGGAACCTATGGAAGTGGTGACCCAGGTCATGCGCCCATCAACCATCATTGCATCTCAGGAGCGAGCACAGGTTGCCTTTAAAAAGATGGTTCAGGGAGTTCTCCAGTTTGCAGTCTGTGACACAGCGGCTGCAGACCAGCTGATGAAAGAGGGCGTCACTCAGGTCATCGTCAATCAGGAAGGGACCGTTCACATGGTGGCCAGGGAAGGGTCTCAGATCATCATGCAGGAGGCGGGGAGCCATGCCCTGAGTATGCAAGGGGAACACGTGGATCTGGTGGAATCTGAGGGGGAGATCTCGCAGATCATTGTGACTGAAGAATTAGCCCAAGCCATGGTCCAGGACTCCAGTGGCAGCTTCCCAGAGGGCGCCACGCATTACATCGTTACTGAACTGCCCCAAGGGGTACAGGATGAACCCGGCATGTACTCCCACACAGTGATTGAGACTGCTGACTCTCAGGAGCTTTTGCAGGCCGACTCTGCTCTGGAGGCTCAAGCTGCAGCCTCTGACAGGTCCGGGGAACAGTTGACAAGCATGGTCATTTACACCCAGGGCAGCCCCCCAAGTGCAGCAGTGATTCAGAGCCAAAGAGAAAGGAGTGAACTTCAGGAGCTGCAGGAAACCTAGAACCCTGCATTTCCCAAGTGTGACCCAGGGCAGATGGGAAAAAGTAGGGGACACAGGGAGGCATTATGTTCCCTTGCGCTTTATTTGTAAAACTTTCCAAATAATGATGGAATCATTCCATCTGGGTACCAAATATGCATTTCCTGTGAGGTTAATGTTATTAGCTCCTGTGACCAGTTGCACCATCCACCTTACAAGCTGAAGACTTCTACCCACATTGCAGAATGGGATTCAGGAAGTGGAACAGGCAGATTAGGTTGCAAAATAGAAAAAAAAAAATCACCAAAAAAGAAATGATGATTTTTTTTTTGTTGTTCTTTGTTTGGGTTGTACCTTTTATTGCAATATGACTCCCTGGTTTGGTTCCTCCATTTCTCATCCACTTGTTGTTTCTAAGAAGATACTCCCTTATTTTTGCCTTTTAACAAGACATTCATTTTTTTTTCCCATTCCACTTTTAGAAATATTTTCCCTTGAGAAGGAAAACCAGGAAAATTATGCTTTTTGACTTAAGACATTTCTGCTCTTACAGTCTGGCATACTTGCTATTTTAACATTTTATACAATTGGTTAAAATTAGTAGCTACATTTATTATACTTTATAAACAGCAAAACTTTCATTCAGTTTCCTGAAAGTTTAGGATCACAGTGTCCCCAAGTAAAACAGGGAAATACAAATTGGTTTGCATTTGACATATAAAACCTCTCCCTTTAAACATGCTTACTTGATTCATTATTCTTCATTGCACTCTACATAAAGATTTCCTTTTAAGCATATGGTTAAGAAAGCCTTGATCTATGTATTCAGTAAAAGTGTACCTTGGTTTAGAAAGACCTGATGCCTGTAATTTTGACACCATTTCATACATAGTCTGTATATGAAATGTGCACTCTGGAAAATACTGTTCATATCAATATTTTGCCCTTTTAAAAATGGATCTTCATATAAATATCATTTTGCAGAGTTTTGTGAGTGACTTTGAAATGTTGGGTTTTTATGAAAATTCTGACATTGACACTGCAAGTAGAAAAAGGTGACCTTGTAATCTATTGTTTTGAACCAGAATGCCATTTATTTGTGTTTAGATGTGAACTTACAGCAGCTGTTCAATGCAAGTTCATGTTCCTATAATTTGTTCCTGATTTAATTGCTTTTATTTCTTTTTTAAAAAACTGTAAAATAGCTCCTTCTCCCCAATGCTAGAGATCTTTCATTTGGTTTGTTTGGGTTTTTGTTTGTTTGGGTTTTCTTTAAAATAAAATGATAGCATTAAAAGAGAAACAATATGATGTTTCATTTTAAGAAGTCAATGGAATGGGTACTCATTTGCAAAAACCCAGCAATGTATTTCTCATGTCACTGTTTGCATTTCTTTCCTCATGCTTTCTTGATAAGGAGATGATGACAAAGCACAATAATTTCTAAAATGCATATCTCTCATGTTTGACATAAATTTTTTGAGTATTTAGGTTTTGATCCAGGCAAGCTTCCATGATAACATCAAATTTTTTCATGATTACTGGACTAAAGTCAGCAGCTTTTATGAGAGAGAGAGAGAGAGAGAGAGAGAGAGAGAGAGAGAGAGAAGGAGGGAGGGAGGGAGAGAATATTAGAATAAAATATGGCACTTTTTAAAATAATGCTATTAAAATATGTTTTCTGAAAAAAAATGCATAGAAAAGATACTTCACTGAAAGACTGAAATATACTTTCCTTACTCTGCTTATAGAGAGCCACTGTCTTTTCACAAAATCATTTTCAGTGCTTTGGGTTTTGTCCATTCCTACCTCCAAAAAAAAGTAAAATTTCAAGTTTGACATCAAGATTCATAATTAGCTGAGTTTGACTTGCTCATCTTTCTTAAAAATGGCAGGCTGTTCACTTATTCTTAAACACTGTCTACAGCAAACAGTGACAGGACCAACTCCCGTTTGTTATCAGGATAAAGGTGACCTTTACAAAATGATGGCCCTCTGCAAGATTCTCACAGATATTCAAAAAAAAACGGAATGTTTTTCGGTGGAAATATTTCTTCTTGATCATTTCTCCTGTTAGCTGTAGCCCTGTGGTCTTGCAGCTTGGATGCTAATTCCTAACTCTGCTCAGTCCTGTATGGCTAACCTTTCTGCTGCAGTACAGGGTGTTGACACTGACATGCTGCAGTTTACCATTTGTGATTTATTTAGGATAAATATGTCTCAGGTGGCATTTAATCCTTCATAAAACCAGTGTAGCCTACAGTGTCAAACCAGCAATCACATTGTACGCACAATGAAAAGAGCAGACCTTTGCATAAAAAAATTGTGCAGAAGGTGTTTCTAGGCTCAGAAGTATTAAAAAGGATTCACTAAAGCTATTGTATACTGTAATTACCTATAGAGCCAGGTTAGTGTTACCTCTCTTTTCTCTCTCATTACACAACTATTGGAATGTAAGGAAGTTTAAAGAAGCACACACACAAATGTGTGCCTCAGAATAATGAGGCATGGCAGGGTTTGTGAACGGGACATTTATTGTAGCATGAATTGTCTGCAAAGAAGGAAAAGTTAAATTTGGTTCTTGAGGGCAAGTTCAAAGTGTGGTTTTCATATGGGGAAAATAGAGAGCCAAGGTCTGAGGGCAAAGGGCAAAGTGAGGACAGAGTAAATGGGGAAAGCTATGAAGAATGTAATCTGAAGAGGCCAATTAAGGGATTTAACTCCAAGGACTTTGGGCACACCAGGGGAAGACTTGAATTGCCCAAGTTAATATCTAGAAATAGTTTGGATTGTAATTGCTTTCTGAAGATGCATTCCTCTACTAAAGGAAAAGTTGGGCAGTACTATTCATGTATGGTGAAGATAACCAAATAATTTTCCAAGACAAGGGCCCATTTTTCCCGAAAATGAAGTCCCAGCCAGGGAAGAACTCGGCTACCTGAGATACCTTTCAACAGGGCTAGTAGCCCTTAACCTTTAAGCTTTATTTGAGGTGAGAGGTTTGTGGGCAGGGAAAAGAGGAGAGTGAGCTAAAAAAAGAAATGAATTGAAATGTTTCCTATAATGAGAAACACAGAAAAAATGCTTATAGCCATCACTCCCACTAATGGCCACCTCCAATGTTCATAGGAACCAATTCTAAGAAGCAGTTGTTCATGTAGTTGAGGGTGTTCATGTGGTCAAGTGGCTTGTACAAGTTCCGGTCCAGCAATAGAAATGAGGATTTGAGAGTCCTGAAAGAAATACACAGGGGATCCTTGTAGATATTAATTTAAATGACCCAGAGCCCAGGGAAATCTTGGCCCCTAAGGCAGACATAGTTAAAATGCTACCCTACTTCAACTATCCCCTACCAATGGGCCTTTCAGGCTATAAGAATGTGAGCTGCTGTGCCCTCCTCTGGTAAAGTAGCACATAAACAAATCTGATAGCTCCTAGAGTCTTTTTATTGGTTTTTGTTTTGTTTTCAGTTTTACCAAACCTTTAACTTCAATGAACAGAAAGGTTAAAAATATGATACAAGGAAAGAAGTTGCAGCCCCAGTTAAGAAGTCTAAAACAGAGTTAGTTCTAGTCAGAGAATTGAGTAACAAAAAAAAAGGTCATTCATTTGGAAAAGTAAAAAAGAATATGGGTTTTCTTTTATTTTATTGCACATTATTAGCCCCTGCTCCCTTCAAGAGCAGACCCAGCTCCCTTAAACAGCCTGCCCCTGTTCCATCTTGTTGAAGAATACAATTCGTTTTCTACTCCTCTAGGGTGATATCATTTTACATGAAGAAAAAAGTTAGCTCAGATGGCAGTTATACGTTTCGGAAGCACCTTCTAATCAGGGATTGGTGATTCATTATTAGCTTCAGCAGGCGATCCATCTGACATGTAAGGGGAAAAAATTAGCAGCTGTCACTGCATGATGAGTTAATTTCCTGATAGGCCTGACACTGAAAAGCCATTTGGAGACATGGAGATGGCTGATGAGAAAACCTGCCGCTGCTTTATAATTGGAGAAAAAGAAAGGGCAGAGAAAGAGGTGGGGGAGGGGCTCCAGCTAATCTACAAGTGGGGATGAATGTTTGTATATTTACTAAAAAGGCTGCTCCATGATAACCTCTATTACTGGCTAAGCTTGGCATGGTGGGTACTGAAGGCCAAGCCAGCCTCTCTTTTCCTTACTATCTCACTGTCCCTGGGCATCTGTAATTAGTATACAAGCTATTTTACTCTGACTTGACTCCATGTGAGTGTGATCTACAAGCATGTGATTGGGCAAACCGGTGGTGACACTGAAACCTGACATTTTAGTAGAAAGGAGAACATGATGCTCTCTTTTGGATAGTTCCCTCTGCAATTTTGTTAATTGACACTCAGGATTATATTTGAGTGTGCGCACACACATACACACACAGTTTAGATAATTGACACCCACTCAAAAAATAAATGCAAAACACATATTGTAGAAAATTTAGCATGGGGAAAATAGAAGGAAGCAGGGAACCTCAAAAGTACCTCACAATGAGTATATAAGAAGTCTAGTTTCCTTCAAAACTCTAGCAATTGCCCTTTCCCATAGGATCTGCTTCAGGTCAACAGATTCAATATATGTATATATTTTTAAACCCGTAAAGATAGCAATAAAAACAACAGAAACTATACCACCAGTTTTTTTTTTTTTAAGAAGTGATCAGGAATATACTTAAAGAGCCTTCACAAGTTGATATCCATTATATTTGTCTGTGTGTCCCTTATATTAAACTCTTGAGTCAGTAGGTATGTTTGTATATTGTAAGACACCTGGATGATTGTCAGTAGGATACTGAACAACAGTGTAAAAGACTAGGGCATATGAAACATAGAATCCTGGACTATATCATATATCTCTATTACCTACCTTAGTTTCTTGATATCTAAAAGGAAGAGACAACAAATTTTCTCTTTTAGTAAGAGAATATCCTTCAGATTTAAGCATAGGCAGAGACCTGCCTTTCTTCAAAACATTTCCCATGCTAGAAGATAACAAACTAAGTCTACTGTGCTAAAGGATGATACAGTATAATGCATATACACAGAAGCAAATCTTGGATCAGAGAGTCACCTGTGCTGGTAAAAATGATATCAGAGATCTATTACAAAAATTAAATAAGTCCATTATAAATCTTGTAGTCCAAAAATCACTTACTTATGCTAGGGTGGTGCATTTTCAGTAATTTAATGAATTCTTCCAAAATGACCCATTTTTTACATGGCTTTCAGCATCATAAGAAGAAAATTTATAACCGAGATAAACATGAACATATGGACCAATCCTCTGTCACTGTCATTTCCAGTCCTTTACAGAATAGTTCATGTTACTTTTTTAACAACTTGAATGGAAAAGAAAACTCATGCTACAGAAAAAAAGGCAACAATCTTTTCCAATCTGGGGGCCCAGTTCTAGAACTGGACTGCATTCTGAAGATTTCACTGTGCCTGATCATCTCCAAGTATAGCATCAGTTCACTTGGACCATGCATGGTATGGTAGAACTGGAACAGATTCCAGAAGCCATTTAATCCAATTCCTTCATTTACAAAAATTAGGAAACTTGAGGCATCAAGAGTTTAAGTAATTTGCCCAAGTTCACACAAGCAGACAGGCTTATACTCAGAAACTTTAATTACAAATTTATTGGTTCTTCCACTAAACCATGTTTCCTCTCTTCTTTGGAAAATGCTGTATGCAACCATGATCTTACTTTAAAGACTGAATTTCTTTTCAACAACATTGTTATTCCTAGACCTAAGCCAATCTTCAGATAGAATCTGATGAAAATAACATAGATGATAACTCCAAACACTTCTCACTTTTGTACCCAACCATGACCTAAATAGAACAACAGTTTCAAAGTTAAAAACTCTTAAAGCCTACTTTTATATGTAACATTACATCAATTATCCTGTTCCCCCCCCCAACAAGTCTGTGAGCCAGATGCTTATTATCTCCCTTTACAGATTAGGAGGCTAAGGCTGAGACAGTTTATAGGATTTACCCAAGGTCATATAGTTAACAGATTTCAGAGGCAGGATTTGAATATGTCTTCTTTACTTAAAGTCCAATGACGCATCCACTATTAAAACTATGTTAATAAATTTTCACTAAAGCATTTATTAAACTTTGTTGTTATTCTATATTTTTATTTAAGCTACATTTCAGATGCCGTACTCAATGCTGGCAATAACATTTCTTACCTTCAAAGAGTCTACATTCTGTTGATGGCATTAACATTAACATGTCCATATATAGGTAGTAATGGTCTCTCAGACCACCTTATCAATGAATTTTCTACAACTCACAACAGCTGCAAATAATGTAATCCCTATTTTATGAATTCAAGGATTCAAACAAAAAAACTAATCACTGGAAATACAGAGATCCGTAATATAGATAAGACAAGCAGAATGAACCATCTGATTAAAAGTTACTGAGCAAGAGATTTTCCTATCAGGATCACCAAAGGGATAGCAACAGTGTTATTGTGCCAGATTATTTGGTAGGCTCTCTTTTCCAAGGCTCTCTAACAAACTTGAGTCTTAGAATACACCAAGGTCTCTCTCTTTCCTCAAGAGAGCATGATGGTTGTTTATTTCCCATCTTCTCAATGGCTGGGTATGTCACAAAATCTTTATTTCAGAATTGCTAAATCTAAACTTCACCTAACTGTATTGACCTACTTTTTGGTTCCTCTCCCCTTCTACCCCCACATCTCCCATTCCTCTCAGACCATACCTCTGTACTTGTAATTCTAATGTAATTATTTGTGCATGTTTTATTCCCCTAATTAAGTTGATTTCAACACATATCTATTAAATATTGTATTAAATGGGCAGCTAGATGGTGCAGTGGATAGAATACCAGGCCTGGAGTCAGGAAGACTCATCTTCCAGAGTTCAAATTTGGCCTTAAACACTAGCTTCAAATCTAGCCTTAAACACTAGTTCCCTGGGCTAGTCACTTTATCCTATTTGCCTCAATTTCCATATCTATAAAATCAGTGGTGGAAAGACCAAACCACTGCAGTATCTTTAATAAGAAAACCCCAATGAGGTCACAAAGAACCAGACATAACTGAAAACAGCTGAAAGACAATAATTTATTATCCAGATATACCCAGATAGATATTGGAACTAAAAAGGCAAAAATGAAACTTCCTGCTGTCAAGTTTACAATCAATGAAGATAATACAGTACATACACAGGTAAATAAAATACAGATAATTTGGTAGGAAAAGAACAGCAAGGGAAAGGACTAAAGGATTCTCATGGGAAATGACCCCTGAACTAAGCCTTAAGAGAAACTAGGGATTCTCCGTCGAGGGACAGAGGAAATACATTTCACGTGTACTTGTGCAAAAGCCTGGAAATGAAATGTCTAATTTAAGAATAACTGGTTCTCCACTTTGGCTGGAACATGAAGAGGAGTAAGGTAAGGAGAAAGAAAATGAATGGTGGAGGTGGGAGAGATTAGATTTGCAATAAGGAACCACTTGAGTATTTTGAGTAAGAGGGTAACATAGTCAGAACTGTGCTTTAGGGAAGTTACTTGGTGACCGAATGTAGGATGGATTGGAGTGGAGAGAGACTTGAGGCAGGCAAATCCACCAATATGGTATTCCATGTGTGAAGTGATAAGGACCAACACTAGAGTGTTGGTAATATCAGAGGAGAGAAAAATATATTTAAGGGATGTTGCAAAAGTGCAACTAGCAGGCCTTTGCAACAGGTTAGACATGCAGGGTCAGATGAGGAGCTAAGGATGGCTAGGTTGTGGGTCTGGAGCATTGGGAGGATAATAGTGTCCTCAATAGTAATTGGGGGGGGGGGAACAGGAGATGAGGGAAGTTTAGGAGAAAATGAGTTCACTTTTGGACATGTTGAGTTTAAGATGCCTACTGGACATCCAGTTTGGGATATCTGAAAGGCAATTGTATCTCCAACCATCCTGCTGCAACCTCTCTCTCCTGACTTCAGTCAGGAGAGAGGTTGGGACAGGTTGGTTTGAGATTCATCAGCATAGAGAAGGTAATTAATCCAAGGGAGTTAATGGAAGTACCAAGTGAAGTGATGATATCTGTCCTTCATTCTGAAGAAGATTATGACAACAGGGAGGTAGATGATGACATGCATGTGAATTGTATTTGAATGAGAAAATGCTGTGTTCCTCCAAAGTCATCTGGATACAGTGATCAGATAGGAATCAAGTTGACTCGACATGAGCCTAAATATGAGACAGGGTAAAATGACTTGTCTAAGGTCACACAGCTAGTAAATTTTAAGTGTCTGCGATCAGTTAAGTTCAGGTCTCCCAACTTTAGGACTGGTGTTCTACCCACTGCACCATCTAACTGCCCTTCACCAAATGAAGTAATATAGAGGAAAAAGAGAAGAGGATCTAGGACAGAACCCTGAGAAATCCCTACATACTTTCCATCTTTAACACCATGACTTTAGTTGGCTGTGCTATTCAAAGCATTGGTCTAGGAACCTGAAAACCAGGGTCAGACTCCCAGCTCTACCACAGACAGGCCATATGTTCTTGAGAAAGTTATTTTTAATTCAATTTAACAAATATTCAGGAAGCACTTGTTGCATGCAACAATAATAGCTTATGTGTAACATGGTTCTTTAAAGTTTACAAAATGTTTTGATGTGCTGTCTCAATTGTCATTTCATCTCTATAAGGGAAATATACTTTTACAGAGGTGAAAGTTCAGAGACCTTAAGTCATTTATACAAAGTTTCACAGCTAATAAGCTTCAAGTGGAATTCCAAGTCAGGTCTCTTCTAAGGCTAGTGTTATGCTATGGAAGGGGCAGTAAGCGATGAAGATGCAAAAATTAAAACAAATATAACACACACAACAGCAACAAACAAACAACCATACAATCGAGTCTTAAAAGAAACTTACATTTTACTGGGGAGAATATAAGACCCCTAGCTAAGTCTGGGAGTGATGGGTGCAAAGGAGAGAACCCCACAAAGTGTGCCAGGAAATTGAAGGAAGTAAGTAATGTCTATAATGGATAAATTGCTGAATTTAGAGTTAGGAAGACCTGAGTTAAATATTGCCTACAATATTTACTAACCTCTCCTCAAGGGTTAGAATATTCCCTGACCCTATCCTATTTTCCCCATTCTTGTAGTCATCTATATAGAGCCAATAACTGTAAGCTGATGAAATCACCAAGGGAGAGTGTATAGGGGAAGAAGGGAAAAGAGTTTTGTTCTTTGGGGAACCAAAAGCATTGGGGAACACACACTTAGAAGGGCAATGAACCAAAGGATGCCCCAAAGGTATAGTTTGTGAGGCAGATGGAAAATGAGGAGAGAACAACTAGGTGGCACAGTGAATAATAGAGCACTAGATCAAATTGATCTCAGGTACTTACTGACTGTGTGACTCTGGGCAAGTCACTTAACCAAATTGCCAAAAAAAAAAAAGATTATCCAGAAAGAGCAAGTGGTCAACAATGTTGAATGCTATCTAAAGGCCACTGGA
The DNA here is from genome assembly GCF_037893015.1 of Macrotis lagotis. Taxonomy (NCBI): domain Eukaryota; kingdom Metazoa; phylum Chordata; class Mammalia; order Peramelemorphia; family Peramelidae; genus Macrotis; species Macrotis lagotis. The sequence goes on from NC_133666.1 coordinate 494,573,156, forward strand.
TTCAATTCTTAAGATTCCCCTATAGAATAGGGTCAAAGACTAGACTGGGGGAAAGAATTAAGAAATGAATACTTCAACATTTTTGTCAACCTGAATGAAATAATTAAGCACATTTTTCAAGTCTGTTGTATTGACATGAAACAGGGAGGGATTCCTAAGACTCTGGGCAAAAAAGTCATGATCAAAAAAAAAAGATGTTGCAAGATTAAAACAATGGAACCAAAAAACAACAACAAAAAAAAAGAACCCCCCCCCAAAATATAATAAGTATAAAGTCCTAGGCAGGCTTAAAAAAAATAGCTGTAATGTATAATATGGTTAAGTAAAGTCTAGACCAGCAGTTCCTGTGAAAGAGGTCTAAACATTTTAATGAAGTAAAAACCCGATAAAAGCAAAAAATGGGATTTGGTAACCAAAAAGGTTAATGGCATTGAGAGAAATGATTATTAAATAACCAATTATTAGGGAGATCCAGGAGTTTTCCCCCCCCTTCCTTAGGTCCTCATTCTGTACTAGACCAAAGCAGTATCTGAAAAACATTGTTAATGGATGAGATTGACCAGTTTGGGTAAGTGGGTGTGGAGAATATGCCTTATGCCTTTCAATTCTGGGTGGGAGAACCCACCCAAATAGATAACCTTACAAAGAATTTAGTATAGGTGATGATCCATTGCTTTCTACTCAGCCAGATGTGAATAAAGGTAGAACCCCTTTTATCTAGATTGCCCTGGGGAGGGATAATCTGGATAAGAGATAAATTTCTTGCTAAAACCAACCATGTCCTGAAGAAGCTTCTCATTAGAATAAAACCATCTCATTACAATATTCAGTCTCATTTTTGGTTAACCAATCAGAGTTGATTGCCACTCAGAAAAATCCACTCTTCAGAGGGCATATAAGCATTGAATGGGTTCTATAACAAATCTTTAACCTTTAAGAGAGCTACTGACCCCTTTCATTAATTATCTGCTAGCAATGATTAATAAAATGATTAATTACCCAGAACTATGTCTAAAATTTTTTATACACCACACCATCCTAGACTGCATTTAGAGAAACATTGTGACAAAGGTGATAGTTTCATGTACTCTGCCCAAGTCAGATTTCAGAAAGATGTAGGCTTGATATAAAGAAAAACTTCTTATTCATTAGAACTATCTAAAAGTGTAATGAGCTGCATCAGATAATAGGTCCCACCTCACCAGAGGTTCAAGCAAAGGTTGTATGATTGCTCCTCTGGTAAATTGTAGAGGAGATAGGCAGAGATGAGTTGGCATGATCCCTTTGACAGTCATTTCCTGTTCTTAGATTTTTTGCAATGTTGTTTTAAAATGGACAGAAAAGAAGTTAAGAGTTTTCCAGGAATACGCTTTCCAAATATATATATATATATATATATATATATATATATATATATATATATACATATATATATATATATTATATATAAAACAAAGTTTAGATACAGCTTCAAGTTTAGACAGCTTCAAGGTCAATAATTAAAAAAAATATAATGTACATATTGATCCTCACAGCAGCCTTTGAGGTAGTACAATAAGTATTATTAAATCCATTTCACAGATATGAAAATGGAATCTCATGGAATTTAAATGACTCACCCCAGGTTATGCAGCTTGGGAAGTACTAAAGGTACTATTAGACCCAAAGTTATGGCATAATTACACTATACAATGCTGCTTTTCAAGGAGAAGTTTTTGGAGACTTGGGGAGACCTTTGCATGCTTCCAGTGGAAGGTGAAAGGTGTGGGGATAGAATCAATAGATAGAAAGAGGGAATAATTGATGGAGCCAAGCTATGAAGGGTGGAAAGGGATGAGATGAAATAAAGGACACAAATGGAGTCCTTGGCAAAGAGATAAGACTACCTTATCCCCTATAAAACTCTATGTGTCTAAGCTTCCTCATTTGTAAAGTAAAAAAATTAGATAAGATGACCCCTGAGGTCCTTTATAGCTCTAAAATGCTATGATTCAGAGCAGGGGCAGACATGTAATGAGAAATTTGAGGATATACCCAAGAAAGTAGTAGATGAAAATGCCATGTCAGCAACCATATAGACAATGTTTGGGTGGGATGATAGGATACTGGAGTACTTGGGTGGGGTGATGAAGATGACTAGATAGCTGATTTTGTATCAGAAAGCTATCTGATAAGATGAATATAACTGTTGGAATATGTAACATAGTATAATGATCACAATTCTGAAAGGTGGGCTGAGCTCATTTTTTTTATACACTGACATAGGCTAGAGAAATTAAGTGAATGAATGAACAAATCTCTATCTCCCATAGGCAGACAAGAAATTTTGTCACAGATGGGAGCCTAGGGGAGACCCTTATCAAAAACATGAGGAAGGATGCGCTACTCCACTAGAGTGCAGCAAACTGCGTCAGAGCATATGGCCCATCAGTCTGTCAATATGATGGGTTCAGCAACCAAATTCAGGCCTTGGGGTACTAGGGACCAATACCAGGATATTTCCTGGGCTCAGATCAGATACATCTGTTCCCATCCAAGTGTGATCCCATGGCAAATGTGACATCAGAAATAATGCCAGCTACTTGATGCAGTTTTGTTGTCAGAAACCAAATCACATTTATGCACAAAGGAGTAAAAGAGGTAGGGGAGAGGAAGTAGGGAAGGAGAAACAGATGGACCAGACTTACCAACACAAACACTGGATGTCAAGAATATAAGCTTTCCCAGTTTTATCAAGCCATGATCCATGGAAGAGAGAAAATTGGTTGACACTTAGACAGGATTCTTTTGGATCCCATTATAAACTTTGGATTTTGTTCTATCTAAAGAGTATGGATCTTAAGATAAACAGTCACTTTTATCTAAGGACAACCTAATATTGGCCTTTTTCCCTATTATTAGACCAGGTCACATTTTCTTCCCGCCTTGTATTGTTTCTTTCATGACACTAAAAATGTGGTCTGGATTTTTTTTCCTAAACTTTTTTTTTGTTTGTTTTTTGCAAGGCAATGGGATTAAGTGACTTGCCCAAGTATTAAGTGTCTGAGGTTGGATTTGAATTCAGATCCTCCTCAATCCAGGGCTAGTGCTCTATCCACTGCACCACCTAGCTGCCCCTACAAATATTGTTAAACCATTGTTAAGCATCAATTATTTTCTTTCTGCTTACAGTAGTTCATACAATTTTGAAGTACTTTAAGTAGATTTCTTAGCCACTCAAAACTTTAGTCATAATCAGCTTTTTTTTAAAATAAGGTATCTGACCCAACTAGTTTTAAATAACTCCCATTCCACAAGGAAGAAGGGGGGGAAGAGCAAAACCTCTTTGACCACTTCTAAAAATCAAGAATAATGATTTTAGAGGGCAGAGCTAAGATGACTGCATAGAAGCATGAATTCCCAGAAGCTCTTTCCCAGGAAACTCCAAATGCAGTAAAATTATGACTCTAACCAAATTCTGGAGTGGCAGAACTCATAGAAAGACTGAGTGAAACAATTCTTCAGCCCAAGACAACTTGGAAGATCCACAGAAAGGGTCTATTGCACCAGGACCAGAGTTGGAAAGAGCTATAGTGCTGAAGCAAAGCAGCTCCAGTCTTCCAGGAATCCCTGGGGCTGCCTGAGTCTGTGGCAGCCATTTGATTTTCAGACCTTTCAGCTCAGGGATTGCCAAGGACAACTTGGAAGGTCAGCAGGAAAATTTTGTCACACCAGAGTGAGCTTGTAGCCCAATGCAGCTCAGACCCCAGCACAGCCCTGCCCCAGGAACCCACATAACCACTCAGCAGCCACTTCCAGAGCTCTCAGTCCACTGACAGTGAAGGGGTTGGGAGAGAATGTAGAGGTCTCCCTGCTATCCCTGGGCAGGATTCTGCTGCCTTGCCCATACTCAGAACCAGGTTCCATCTGGACCCCCATACTTCCATAGAGGAGTAGGGACCCTCCTCACAGCTCCAGGGCAGAGGAGAGTGCTTGTGGTCTTCCTCAGAGCAGAGTACAGGCCAGGAGAGCAGTTAGAACCTCTCATAAGACCTTGAAGGAAAACCCCCAGAAGTTTTGGAAGTATGTTGAAATCAGGCCAGAGGCTGGGAAAATGAGCGAACAACAGAAGAAAAAGAATCTGACCATAGAAAATTACTTTGGTTCCATAGAGAATCAAAATATACACTCAGAAATGATAAAGTCAAAACTTCTGAATCCAATGCCTCCAAAGAAAAATAGGAACTGTTCTCAGACTATGGAAGAGCTCAAAGAAGACTTTGAAAATCAAGTAAGAGAGGTAGAGGAAAAACTGGGAAGAGAAATGAAAGTGCTACAGGAAAATCATGAAAACCAAGTCAGCAATTGGGTGAAGGAGATAAAAAAAGTATTGAAGAAAATAACATGTTAAAAACCAATTTAGGTTAAATAAAGAAATGTCAATCAGGAGAAGAATGCCCTAAAAAGTAAAACTGGTCAGATGGAAAAGAGGACACAAAAGCTCTCTGAAGAAAATAACTCCTTCAAATGTAGAAGGAAGCTAAGGGAAACTGATGACTTTCTTTTAGAAATCAAGAAACAATAAAACAAAACCAAAAGAATGAAAAACTAGAAGAAAATGTGAACTATCTCACTGGAAAAACAACTGACTTGTAAAACAAATCCAGAAGAGATAATTTAAAAGTTACTGGGCTACTTAAAATCATGACCGGGAAAAGAACCTAGACTTCATTTTTCAAGAAATAATCCAGAAAAATTGCCCTTGATATCCTAGAAGCAAAGGGTAAAAATAGAAATTGAGGGAATCTTCATGAAAGAGATCCCAAAATAAGAACTCCCAGTAATATTATAACCAAATTCCAGAACTCCCAAGTCAAAGAGAAAATATTACAAGCAGTCAGAAAGAAACAATTCAAATATTGTGGAGCTACAGTCAGGATTACACAGGATTTAATAATGTAGAGAGTTTGTAGGGCTTGGATAATGGCATTCCAGAAGTCAAAAGAGCTTGGATTACAACTGAGAATGAACTGCCTGGCAAAAGTGAGCATCCTCTTTCAGGGGAAAAGAAGGACATTCGATGAAATAAGGAACTTTCAAACTTTCCTGTTGAAATGACCAGAGTTGAACAGAAAGTTTGAACTTCAAGTACAGGTCTCAGGTGAAATATAGAGGGTGGATGGGAGGACAAGTTATGAGGGATTTGATGATGTTGAACTGCTTGTATTCCTGCATGGGAAGAACTTATTCATTTACTCATATGAACTTATTCATTTACTGCAGCAGTTAGAAAGAGCATATATATTGAAGGCACAGGAGGGAACAGAATATAAAAGTGTAATATATTATAAAATGGGAGTCATTGGTGGAAAAATGAATGTACTGGGAGGAATGTAAAAATAGATATAGAATGGGCTAAGATATTTTATGTAAGAGAGTTAAGAAAAAGCTTTTGCAGTGGCATGGAAGTGGGGGGAGGTGAGGGGGAATGAGTGAGCCTTCTTCCTCATTAGAAGTAGCTCAGAGAGGAACTAGCATACATACTCAATAGGTTATAGAAATCTATCTTATCCTAGAGAAAAAAGGAGATGAAGGGGATGGGGAAAAAGGGAAAGGAGACAGGGATGGGGGTAGGGGGTAAAGCTGATAGATGAGAAGGTAGATTGGGTAATCAGATACAACACACTTCTGAGGAGGGCAGAGTGAAAGGAGAGTGAGAGAAAGTGAGAAAAGAATAAATGGAAGTGGGGAGGAATGGAGAAAAATACAGTTAACAATAGCAACTGTGGGAAAAATATTGAAGTAACTTCTCTGTTGAACTCATGATAAAGAATGCAACCCATCCCAGTTACAGAGCCACCTGAAATATAGACTGAAGTATACTTTTTTCTCTCATTATATTTTTCTTGAGGTTTCATCTGTCCTTTTGGGGAGAGGGGGGAATCCTATTTACTTTCCCAGTAATGTGAAAATAAATAAATAAATCCTAAAAAAAGAATAGTAATTTTAAATGTCTAGAACACAGTAGTCTGATTGAGGCTGTCATCCCTGATGACAAGAATATTACAAGGAAAGAAAAAATGCATTATTTACCAACCTGTGATCTCTGATAGTAATGGTCTGTTCTTTCCAGAAGACCAGTCTTCTCTCCTGCTACTCCCCATGTCCAAACCCGTTCTCAAGAATTCACTACCTCAAAATAAAACATCCCTACTTTTCCCTTCCCCTCCCTCCCTCCTCAAGAACAGTGGAGTAATAAAATATATTTTTTGCCCTACCTGCCTGGTAGAGGAGAGAGAGTGCTGCAGACCTGGTGTTAAGAGCTTGAAGACAGACTGCCACTAGGACATACAATGGAAACATTTGCAACTGAGATGAGTCAGTCATCCCTCCCTTTCTCTATATCTCTTGATGCACCACTGACTCAAAGGAATGGCAAAAAGGATTCCCAGTGACTAGGGGCCTAGGTGGAAGTCAGAGAAGATAGAAGGTCTTAGTGCTGAGAAAATGCAGGGAATTTTCCTAGAAGTCAGCTGGGCTATCCAGTCTGCTGCTGCATTCTCTTGTCACTGGAATTGTGAAATAGGTTCATGTTTTCTGCTCAGCATATGGTGGCAACTGCTGGTGTTTCAGTAGCTGTGAAATCCAGATGCCTCAATCTAGGATGATTTCCTTAGCAGGGACATCTGGGCATCTAATCCTTTTCATTGACTTTCTGCTTTGTTTTTGTTTCTTTGTTCCCCCCATTTAACTCTTTGCTATATATTTACCAGGACTATGAATCAAAACCATTTAATTGATGTTTCTGTACTCTAGACTCCTTGTCATTATTCAGTTTTCATCTCTGAGGTAGCCTCTTCTGAGTCCCACTGCCAATATCTAACTTGCAGAATAGTCTTCAAAGTAGAGAAGCCATCTTTTCTGACTGGCACTTCTCCATGCTTTTACTTATTCCCCATTCTTATAATGCCCTTCCTCCTCTACTTCAGCTATTCAATTCTTAGCCATCCTTTTAAAGTCCAAATCAAGAGCCATTTCCTTAAAGATTTTCTTCTTCACTATCAGTAATAACTTTTTGTCTCTGGCTTTGCTTGCTCCTCCCTACTGGTGAATTTCTATATTATATATGTATAAGTCACATTTCCTGCTAGATTGTAAGCAGGGACCACATTCCATCTAAACCTTGGGTTAAACCAGGGTGCAATGCTACAAACTATGTGCTTAACTATTTGTTGAACAAATTAATTACTGATTAAGGAACTCTAAATTGCAAGGGTTAATATTTTTTGTCAACAAGAGGTTATAGAGGTATATTCTACTTTTGGTGATGGACAGCATATTATATCACAAGCCAACATATTATTTGGGGGCCAGCTCTAATTATTAGAAAGATCTTCCTTACATTTAGTCAAAAATCTGCCTCCCTATAGTTTTTTCTTATTGGTCCTAACGCTAACCACTACAATTCCACAGAATAAATTCAATCCCTCTTGCACAGGGTAATATTTACCATATTTGTAAATATTTGAAGTCAGCTACCAAGTCTTCTGTATACTCATCCATCTCAGTTCCCTTATCTGTTCCTTATATGATATACTTTCAGATTCTTTCGTCATCCTGGTCATCATCTTCTGTATTTGTTGCAGTCTACTGAAGTTTCTAAAATGTAATGGTCAGAACTGAATACAATAGTCCACAAGTACCTAGAACAAATGATGATGGAATTCATACTTCCTTCATTCTGGATGCCATTGTTCTATTATTGACAACTTAATATTGCTATATCTTTTCTGGTTATGATGCCACATTGTAGACATTTATCACAAGGTACTATCCTCTAACTCACAGAATGAGTACCCTGAAAAGGTTATTCCAGATTCAGGGTAATATGTGGGTCTACATCTTCTCAAAACCATTACTCATGAGCCCAACCAATATGTTTTTCTGTACTATTTAGTCACATGAAACAAAGAAAGAAATTTAATGTAACAGTATTGTAAGGAAAATAGCAATAAATATTTTTTAAAACTTCCCAAAATATGTGCATTCAAATATACTAGTCTTACATGGTACACCATTCTCTGGTCCCACCTCTTTCATGGCTATCTTCCTACTCCTATCTAACAAAGTTACTGCTCATGTTGATCCACTGGTCCTAGAGAGCTATTCACTCTAAGATGTTATTTCACTAGTCATGAAATTGTGAAGCTTCTCCATGTTTCCAGCTTCTAGTTTTCCCTAGAGTTCTTTGTTGGGTTTCTGTCTAGTCATCAAAAGAGCACAAGAAGACTTTGCCATGATTGTTTTATTTTTTTATAAGTCTTGTAGAAAAGTTTTTCAGTCATTTAATTCATGTCCAACTTCTATTTTGGAATTTTCTTTGCAAAGATACTGGAGTGGTTTGCCACTTCTCTAACTTATTTTAGATGAGGAAATGGATGTTAAAACAGAGAGGGGGGAAGGGGAGATGAAGGAAGGGGAGAGAAAGGGACCTTTGATATCCACTTTCACACAGCTCTCACTTGTGTCTCCAAGAGGATGTAATATTAACAGTGTACACCCCTCATTAAATCTCAACAGATGGGCTAAACCAGGTTGAGGATAACTAACAGACCTCAAACCTGTCACTTGATTAAGGATATCTATCTCAAGCATGTGAATACTTTCCCTAGTGAAATGGGTGGATGAGAACAATCTGTTCCAATGACCATGAAGGCAGCTAAAGCAGGTACTGTGGCATTCTTAGACCTTGGTCAGACATCAGAGACATCAAGATCATCCACTGTATTTAGGGCCATCACCAATCATCTTGACTTCTGTTCTGTCAGCCACTGGTCTTCAGTGACACACAAGTCAAGATGTTACCCTTGATGTCATTAGTCCTCTTTGGGAAAAAAGAAGGGCAAACAACAAAAACGACTGTCAAATATTCCAAAAGTTGCTCTGTAAAAGAGGAATTCTTCTTTATATTTACAAAGGATAGAATTAATATCCATAGGTAGAAATGACCGGGAGGCAGATTTTTGGGAAGTAGAAAGTTAATAAAACCATAGATTTATGAGCTGGATTTAACCTCATCTAGTTCAATTCCTTCATTTTACAGAAGAGAAAATTGAAGTCCAGAGAGCTGAAGTGACTTACTAAAGATCCTGAGTCTCAAGCACAAGTCCTGTGTGTCCCCACATTTGATTCTCTTTGGGTTCTTTATATAGATAGGATAGATGCCAGCTTTTCAGTCAGTAAAATGAATTTCTGCATGAAGTAAAATATTGAAATGAATGACCTCGCCCTCCCAGCTAAAGAATGCTACACAACTCCCTAATAGATACTATCAAAACATGGGCCTGAGCTTGTCACTGGACAGCTCCAAAAACTCTAGTGGTTCCCTGTTCCTGCTAAGATAATCATCCAAAAAAGCATTTATTAAGTGCCTACTATGAACCAGATATTGTGCTAAGTACTAAGAATTTAGAGATTAAAAGGCAGTCCCTGCTCTCAAAGAGAGCAAAATCTGATTGGGGGAAGGATTTTTTAAAAGATTAAAAAAAAACCCCCAACAGACTCCTCAACCTGATATCAAAGCTCTTCACAGACTCTAACAGACTTAAGGACTCTACAATCCAGCCAGACTGATTTACCTCCTCTTTTTCATATACTTTTTTGTTATCTCCTCTCTTCCTGCTTTTAGGAAGATTGACCTCATACTTGGAGAACAGTTTCTCCTCATCTCTCCTCTTAGATTCTCTGGTTCCCTTCAAAGCTAAGTGTCATTGACCACATGAAACCTTTCCTGATCTGTACAACTGGCAACATAATACCTAGTCCTAAATTACTTTGAATTTAGTTGTAAAGATTTTTTATTTACTTATGTAAACTGCCTGAAGGAAGTTGTGTTACATTACACTCTTCACTCCCAGGTTCTCAGGAACCCTTGAAACAGTGTCATTGACTTAAGCCTTTTCCGATGGTATCTTGCCATTATTGGGGTCCTTGGAAGTTCAGTTACATTTAATCATGTACAATTAGATTTAGCTTTTACAAAGGAATATTTACTCCAAAGATATAGCAAGAATAAACATTAAACAACCCCCCCCCATACCTTGAAGGCATAATCCCCTCAAACTACCTCAGTTTCTGGAGAGGGAAGAAGATTTAGGTTCATGCCTAAGTCAGTTCCTATAGAACCTAGTTCCACTAAGGCCCAAGGCCAAAGCTTCCCTGGATTTGCATCCTGGCACCCTGGTTTCTTGAGTCTTCTATGCTGGGTTGGCATCCAGATCTGGTTTTGAATCCAGCCTCCAAGGTCTCCATACTTTGAGCTCCCAGGTATCCACTGCCTCTGTCTGAGCCTAGAACTGAAAAGCACAAGCAAAATAGACCCAAAGCCCAAGCCCTACTCTTGGAAGGGTCGAGGAGGAGCAGCCCTTCCTCCATACCTAGGTTGTGCATGGTGCCTAAGCTTCAGATGAAGAGGTACTTCAACCTCTTGGACAACACTAGTAATAAGAGTGAAATGACTCAACCTGGTAGTTTTAAGGCCCTTACAAAGCCAATGAAAAAACTGATCCTACCCAAGTGATGGTCTGAGCATTTTCTCCCAGGTGCAAGTCCTTACCATTTTCCACATGGGGGTTTGCATCTTACATGATCTTGGCATGTGCAGTAAATTATATAAGTCATTCTTATATAAACTTCCATGCTCTTTCGCTCAATAGTGTGTAAACTCCAAGAGGACAAATGTCCCCATGTAACTGGAATAGTGTCTATATAGAGTAAATGCTTTATAAATGTTTGTTTATTGATTGATTATATGTGTATATAATTCTTAATTATCTTTTACCAAATCATTTGGCACATTGAAAAGAGAATGTTTTTCTCTTCCAATTTCTATTAGGGTGATTTTCTAAGAAAGGCTCTTGAATAAGCTTGCTAAAATGAAAATTAAGCCATTTTAGGAGCTGGCATGGAAATGTGTCTCTGATAAGCTTCAAAAACAGTCTTTATAACTTTCAGGGAGCAAACATTCATAGACACTCACATGGAGATGCTTTATTGAGAAAGTAATCCCTATCACATTTCCTAAAAACCCATGTCCTTGACTTGGATGACGACACATAATTGTTTCAAGATATGACATTAGGAAATTTTCTGCTCCTTGATGTGTGTGAGATGCAGGAGGTAGCATTTCTGAAGTTATAATGAAGTCTCAAGTTACTTCTCTGCATATCCTGGGTGAAAATATGTCAGTTAAATAATAGAAAAATGAAAACATGAGTTCTAAAAAGGAAAAAAAAAGGCTATTGGGTTTTTTAAAGACACTAACTGTCATGACCAGGAGAAAGACACTATGAACTATTTATCACTCTTCTGTTCTAAATGTGTGAAAAAAGAAAAGAAATATCTTTCTTCCGGTACTTGGAAAGTATCTGGTTCTTGCTGATCTTGTTGTGCCTGAACTGCTCGGGGCACATGTGAATCTGAGAATTTGCCAGTGTGGCTAAAGACAGCACCAGCATGTGGTATAATGTTATAACTCATTCACAAATCAATATGACAGAAGAGGAAGGAGGAATATTTAGAAATGAAGCTTACTGAAAACGTGTAAGTTCTCTTCCATCTTAATTCACTTATGGTTGTCCCCTGTTGCATTTTTGCAGGAGTATTTTGTTTGCATAAGACTTTAGAACTATAAAGATAATGCCCTAGGTTAACTTGGACCCCATTTTACAAAATCCTCTGGTAATTGTCTGCAACATCAATGACTGGAGAACATAGGAAAGACACATTTGTGCCCTCCTGCATGCCAACAAGCCAACAACAACAACAAAAAGGAGTGAATTAGGTTGAATATCTTACTGTGTAGAACAGGCTGTAAACCAAAACACCTCCGGAAATGTGTCATACAGTCTGGTAAATTGAAAACAAAATCAACCCATCTCTGGGAATAAATAGCATTGTATGAGATACTGGCTGTGTTCAGACGGTGCTACTCGCCAGGTAGAGAGTCATAACTAGCTGAGTCTTTGTAGATCTAGAGGCAGTTAGATTATGATGTTACTAAACCTCAGTGAAAAAGCTTTAGTCATTTCCCAGAAGGGTTCAAGAGAGAGAAACAGTCTATGTTGCTAGATTCCCATCACAGTGACATTTGTATGTAAGCTAAAAAATTAAATCACACGCTTTATACTTAGGTAACAAGGGAGCTGTTCTGGGTAGAAATCATGGCATGTTTCTCTACCGAGAAAACCTTCCAGGCAAGTTGAATTGATTCCCATTTGACCTGACATGCATTGCTGGCTTAGCTGGCCCAGTGCCATCATTGGCTGCTCCTCTACCCCTCAGTATGCACCCAGAGAAAGCCTGACAGTGTCGGGAAATTGCCAAATGACTGGCCATGTGGTGAGATGTCCAAACAAAGAATGTTTTTTGGTCTCAATGCCCAGGAATGAGAGAATTGCATTTCTCTCAGCTTCTCATGTACCCACTGAATTTTTTTTTTCCTTTTGGGCTATCGGAAAGTAATTGAGCCAGTTGCTTCAAATGGACTGATGATAATTCCTACCAATTAGCTGCATAATAGCCATTCTTGGCTATGTTTTGTTATCTGGGCACGAGACTAAATTACATACTATTACATACTAAATAACTTTTATAATATATATTTAAACAGTCAGACATGGCTAGAAGCAGCCAGTAGACCCTTCATGTCTGAAATGGTTTCACTGATATAGAATGCCATCTTGAGTCTATTTGTACATCTCAGTTTTAGGTACTAGGGAGGCAAAATGAAAAAAGGAATCCTTTCTTAGCAAGAAAGAAATGAGCAGTTGTCAAGAAAGAAAAATCATAGGGAAGGAATGTTCTTCATTGTACCTCAAAATGACGGTCAAGCAACCACAAGAAGCAAACTGGCTTTTAACCTTTATGCTGATAGCAATGGCCTCAGAACTTTTTGTGGAAGTATACATGTATTGTGTTTGTAACCCAAAATTATAGTCCCTGAGAGGGTTGATACTGAACCTTGAGGCAGTGAGATGAACAAAGATGGATCTGGCATCACCAAATTTTCCTCAAGAAACTTTTTAGAGACCTTTGTTAAGGGATGGGGCTCCACAAAATAGTTTAATAGTCACAGATTGCTTGTTTGTTTGTTTAAGATCTATAATTTCCTTTGTTAGAGGGAGTTTTCAGTGTGTAAAATTCATCTATCTGTGCAAATTGTCAATTCCTCAGTAACTTATAGTTGTAAAGGATTGTCTCAGATCTGAGCAGTTAAGTGACTTATCCAGTCACACAGTCAGAATAGTCTAGAAATCCAGACTACAAATCCAGCCCTATATCTACTTTATTAGGCTGCTTCTCATACTGAACTGATAAATTGATAACAGCAATTGAATGTGTTTGGTTTAGAGACAGCAATCTTTTGGTATAGGTCACCCTCCCAAAAGCAACCCTCTCACAATTAATTTTTATGGGGAACAGAACAACAAAAGTAGGTTAAGCTATTCCACTTGCTCAATGTTTCTCAAGTACACATATAGTCTGAAGTGAGGACTAATTGACTAATTGAGATCATACATGTAAATCACCTTGTAAGCATGAGATATTCTAGAAATGGTAACTTATTTATTATCACTATTATCACTATTAATTGTTGCAAAGGATCTCTAGTCCCCAGTTTATGTGCTTCTATTTTGTAGATCTGAAGGAACTGAACCTTTTTTCTTGTTTTTGGCAGAGTAGCCAAAAGACAATTCAGGTGGCTAAAATCTCAAAGAGATCGGTTCAGGCACAATTTAATTCAATTCAACAAACATTTATTAAGTTCTTACTGTGTAAGGTGCTTGATAGAGTAAAAAGAGGCATTACAATTCCTAGACATGCTTCCATTAGAATAAAGGCAGCTGAGCCTCCTGGGAGTGGAATAAAAGGTCCTTTAGGCAGGCATCATGCTTATAGGATAATATTTATTAAGATGAAAATCAATAGGGATAAATTAAAAATCCTATTTCTATGGATTACCAGTGTGAGTATTCTCTTCATTAACATTATTTGCAAGGTTCACAGCTTAAGAAATGGGAAGCATATTAGATACCACCTAGTCTTCATTTTACAGATTTAAAACAAACAGAGCAAAGAACCCACTTAACTGAGTCACAAGAGTGAAGATTCCAACCCATTTATGCCTTCTCTTCCTTTGATTCTCTTCCAAGTCTTTCCATAAATCTTCTCTACAGAATCCATCCAATGTGCTAGGCCATCCTCCGTTCCTCTTATTAATGCATGAATATCAGTGTGACACTCAAGCTGTTCATCTGTTATCTCTCATTCTTGATATGTTAGGTTCAAAAAAGTCAGCTGCACAATATCTTCAGTGGGAGGCTTGGCAAGACAGGGATATTTGGAAAAGTGATCTGAGGTTTTTTTGTGGATTGTAAGTTCAACATGAATTAAAAGTATGTCAAAGGTCTTCAAGAAAGCTAACTCAATATCTTGGGAGAGAGAGAGAGAGAGAGAGAGAGAGAGAGAGAGAGAGAGAGAGAGAGAGAGAGAGAGAGAGAGAGAGAGAATCTTTTTTCAATCCTCATCCTTCCTGATTTCTCACAAAGTATTAGACACTAGGACCTAGAAACTCTCCTTCCTGAGTCTTCAGGACAATATTACTTCTCCTTGTCTTTCATCTTTGTACCTCACCCTCACTCCTTTGCATGGACAAACAATAGTAATGTTTGTCCTTTATTTTTGAAGACCATGACATCAGGGAGATGATGTCATGACAAGCACATGAATTGGATTTGAGTGAGAGAGTGCTATGCAAAGTCAACAGCCTCACTTTCTCCTTCAGAGTCATCTGGATCCAGTGACCAGATATTATTCAGGACAACTAGAGATGGCCCTGGATGTGCAGCAAGCAGAGTTAAGTGACTTGCCCAAGGTCACACAGCTAGTAAGAGTCAAATGCCTGAGGCCAGATTCAAACTCCTGTCCTCCTGACTCTAAGGCCAGTGCTCTATCCATTGAACCACCTAGCTGCCCATGGACAAATACTAGGATGCTGTATATAGATTTGTACTGGATTCTCTTCCCTCTGTATACTTTCTCTCAGTGATCTCAAAAGTTCCTATGAATTCAGTTATTATCTCCTGAATGTTAATAATATGTGACAAGCTGATCTCCAACAGAATATCCCATAGGCATCTACTCAACATATCTGTAACAAAAATTTCCCCCTTAATCCTTTTTTTCATCCTAACTTTCCTGTGAAAAGATGGGCACCACCATCTATCCAGTTTGATGATCTTAGAGTCATCCTTGACCTGCCATTCATATACAATTGGTTGTCTGGTCCTTGACATGCCCTTCATAGAATTTCTCATGTCTGAACCCTCCTCTTCACAATATAGCCACCATATTACTTTAGGGCCCTTGGAAACTCTTTCCTAGACTCTTTCATTTACCTCTTCATTATTCTCCCTCTCTCTCTAATCTTTTTCTTCTACAATCCACCCTCCACAGAGTTGCCAAATTGATATTCTTAAGGCACAATTCTGGCCATATCCCTTTGCCCCTCAGGAAACTCTAGTGCCTCCTTCTTACTTCTAGGATAAAACCTAAATTCATATGTTTAACATTTAAAAACCTTACCCAATTTGGCTTCAGACTACAAGTCAATATCACTCTCCATCATATGTTGTATGGTCCAACCAAACTTCATTTCTTGCTGTTTCTCATATGTGAAATTACATCTTTCATTCCCATGCCTTGTACAGGTAATCTCCTCTTCCTGGAATATGCTGTCCTACTTTCCACTTTGTAGTATCCTTCAAAATTCAGCTCAAATGCCACCTCCTATTGCAGGCAATTCTCATTAGCACAGTGCCAGGCCCATAGTAAGTGATCGATAAATTGATTGGTGGTTCCTACATCACAGGAAATTATAAAGCTCAAAAAAGACTGATATATATATATATATATATATATATATATATACATATATATATGTATATATATATATATATAAAGTGTTTTGCAAACTTTTAAATACAATGCAAATGCTACTTATTATTTATATACTAATATTTAGCAAATTGTGTTAATTCAATCATTATAATTAGGAGTGGATGAATATAACATAAACTAAACGAATTTCTCATGACTAACCACACACATTCATCAGTTTCATTGAGGAATTAATGATTTTAACTTTCTTGTCCTTAAACTTATATACCACAAAGTCTTTCAAAGAATAGCTCAATTCTCAAACAAAACAGGAAACAAAATCCAGGGGAAAAGTGTCTCTTGATGCCAATGCTGTCATCCTTGGTGCAGAAGTACTGAACCAGTTTAAAAATGAATCGAACTGAGAGTAGAAATCAAACGTCTCCAAAGGGGCATTTTCACTAAGAAGAGTCACCTTTCCCCAGAGCCTCCCCAAGAGTCTCCCAGCAGGAATCAATTAGCAGGAGACCTTTACCTGTTCCTCCAGAAAGAAGTAAGTAAACAGTATCTCCCCCTCCTCCCAATGCATTTCCACTGCAGGTGATTCAGATGTATGAGCAAGAAATCTTTCCAATTATTGTCTGGCTCAACTAAACCTCAGTTCTCCGTCAAAGTCCCTTTAATTTTACTAATTATTTTTAGTTTAGAACCTTTTTCAAACTGATTTTGTGTTTTTGGGCCTTCGTGTTGCTTTTTCTCCTCTGTCTCTGTTTTTCTTGTCTCTCTGTCTCTGAGTCTCTCTTGTCTCTTTTACTTGTGACAATACTTTTGGTTTCCCATTTTTCCCAAGTCACAAAACTTACTTTGGGCTAATGAATAGCAATACCTCTTCTTGTTTGGGATATTTATTATCTCCTGTTTTTACTGAACTAGAAAAGGCCCCTTTAAAATGAAATCTCCATAATTTACTTAGTAATTTTCTTCTCTTTAAATTCCAGGATTCACTCCTGGAAAGGCTTTTCTTCACATTTCCACTTCCTAATAATCAATAAGACCACCACTATCATCATAATGGCTAGCATTTATGTAGCTTTGCAAAACACTTTGCATATATTATGCCATTTGATTCTCTCAGTAACCCTAGGAGTCAGGTACTGTTAGTATTTCCATTTTAAAGACAAGGAAACTGAGACTGCAAGAAATTAAATGACTTGCAAAGGATCATACAACTAATAAGTACCTGAGTTAGGAAGTGAACTCAGGTCTTCCTGACTTCAGACTCCAATCCTCATGACTGCTCTATCTCCTATACCACATAGCTGCCTCATCCATCATTCCAATTAAATGAGATTCCTCCATCCCCAATCTCTCAGACCCTTGTTGTCTCTTCTGAATGAAACAAAAGAGGAGAAACTATGTCATATCCACTTTAGGCAAATGCTTTAGGTTTGTGGACCAGCTATTGCCTAAGAATTGTTTTTCAGTTGTGTCCAACTCTTTGTAACCCCATTTGTATTTTTCTTGGCAAAGATACTGGAGTAGTTTATTGTTTCCCTCACTAGCTCATTTTTATAAATTAAAGAAACTGAGGCAAACAAAGTTAAGTGCTTTGTTCAGGGTTACATAGGTAGTAAATATCTGGGGCCAGATTTGAACTCTGGAGGATGAATCTCCCTGACTCCAGACCCAGTGCTCTCCCCACTAAGGCACCTAAAGAGCTACCCAGAAGATCAGAGGGCTTATCACCACACAAAGACCAACTCCTAAGTTATAGAGGAGCTGTGATTTGTCCTGACTGGAGTGAAGGGGTGGGGTGGGGTGGGGTGGACTAGTGAATACTTACACTGATGAAGTACAAGACCCTTTCCTTGATCAAGTACTTCTCTGATCCTTGATGATGTGTTATCTCATTGGAGTGGGAATGTAATGACTGAGTAGACATTCTTTAGGAGTTGCTGACCCTCCCAACCCCCCTAACACTAAAGGGGGAGAGGGAGAGAGAGGGGAAGAGCCAGGGAAGGGGAGGGGAGGGAGAGAGGGAAAGAAGGGGGGGGAGAAACAGAGGGAGAAGGAGGGGGAGAGGGAAGGGAAGGGAGGAAGAAGGGGAAGGAAGGGGTAGATTGTGTAGGGCTTTAAATGCTAAACAGAGGAATTTATATTTTATCTAACAGGCATAGAAAGCTGCTCCAGTTAGTTGAGAACTCCTAGTCAAATCTGTGTTTGAGGAAAATTACTGTGGTGTTATTGTGTAGAATATATAGTGGGTAGGGTCTTGAGATTAGGAGACAAAGGGAGGGATTCATAATAATTTAGGTGATGAGGGCCTGTTCTAAGGATGTAACTGTGTGAAGAGAGAAAAGAGTGAAGATGGAAGAGATGTCATGAAGGGAGAAACAGCAAGATTTGGCAAAATAATTGCATATGGGGTTGGGGGGCGGATAAAGGAGCACTATGAAGAATTGAGGAGAAGATTATGAACCTGAGCAGCTGGAGGAACTGCCTTCAACAGAAATAGGAAAGTATGGGAGAAGGAAAAGTTTAAGGGGGGAGAGAACAAGTCCAGTTTTAGAGTTTGAGATATTTTCAGGATACCCAGATTGAAATATCTGATAGGCAGTTGGTGATATGTTATTAAAGCTTGGATGAGAGATTGGGGCTGGATGAGGATTTAAAAATTATCTGCATAGAGATGATAGCCAGCCTCATGGGTGCTTGATGAGTTTACCAAGAAAGGGAGGATGGAGGAAGAAAATTAGAGGGCTTCAGACAAAACCTTGGAAATGCCCTGATAAAGATCATGAGATAGCAATGAAGACTGAGAATATTTGGTCAGGTATGAGGAGAAACAAGAGAAATGAAAAACCCACAAAGAAGAGAGTATCTGGAGGAAAGACTGGTCAATAGTGTTAAATGTGACTGATGATAAAAGATGAGGTTTGAGAAACAATAATAGATATAGTAATTAAGAGATAACTGGTGGGGCAACTAAATGAAGAAGTAGAGGAGGAGGACCTGAGTTCCAATTCAGCCTCAGACACATACTAATTTCCTAGCTGTGTGACCTTGGGCAAGTCACTTAACCCCATTGCCTTGCAAAAACCGAAAAGAAAGAAAGAAATAACTAGTAATTTTAAAGTGAGCATAAATGATGTGATAAATTGAATGATGAGATCAGAAAATAGATTTTAAAATGTTTAGGAGTAAAAGAAGAAAAAATTATAGATGAATTTTGTTTTTTCATGAATTAGTTGTGAAAAGGTATAAGTAGGAGAAGCTCCAATGCCAGTACCCTGTGAGTTCAGTTTCTCTTGGGAGTTAAATGAGATACTCTTAAGTCTTTGAACAGTAACCAAAGTGAAGTTTAGTTCATCCTAAACCAGCAAGGATATGCAACAAGGTTGGTAGCATTTAACTTTTTTTTCTGGATGTAGCCTTGCTTGTTTCCATATGGAAATGTGACTGGGCAAGGATCCAGGTATCATGACTCTAGTAGTCTGCAGATATCCACCAGACTCCATGGGGTGGGACTTATTATGCCCTTAAGAAAAGAAAGTTGCATCTGGGAGCTAGGTGCCAACAAGGTCTTAGGGATATCCTTGTTTCCTTTTTAGGAAAACTAATCCTGGTTGTGGGATAATCAGTGTCTCCTCGTACTTTCCCAGAAGGGAAGATCTAATAGTTTGAGGGCATGGCAGAGTCTGGTAAAGGGTTTTGTTGTTTTGGTTTTCAGGAAAGAGGAGACTCGGGTAAGTTGAGAAGAAACTAGTAGATAAGGCCAAGCTGAAGATTTGAGAAAGAGATGACTGAGGTTGTAATCCAATGGAGAATAGAACCAAGCAAATGGGCCTTTTCACCAGAATGTCAACAAGGGAGCAATATGCAACTTATTCCCTGGGAAAGTGGGCTTCCTTCTTGTAGTCTGTACTGTCCCCATACTTAGCCTTGAGTTTCTCTCTTAAACCACACCTTTGGATGGTACAACTGTCCTAGAACACAACCCTTCCACTCTCGAGTTCCTCTTCCCCTCCTCAATCCTTGCAGAACTGAAGGTTAAACTGCTACCTCCCCGAGGAAGGACCAACCTCTACCTCAACTTTTTTTTTGCCCAAGGTGAAACTATTCCTAGTTCCAACTGTGTCTTCCATTGATCTGCAATGACCAAAGTACATTAATACTTTCTCAAAGCATCAGGAGCCATAGTGAAAGGGTGAGGGGCAATGTTGGACAGCTCTTAAGCTCTCAGGATTCCTCTGAGTCCATATTAATGCCCAGAGCTGAATTTAAAAGAGTGTACACCCAATAAAATAAATACAGCACGGCTGAGTCTTTGAGAAGTGATGAGAGAATAAACTGTCAGGACAGGGATTTACTCAGTGGCTTTGATCCACAAGCTGAAAGCAAGATTGGCCCTGTCTCTCAAATCCCAAGGCAATACCTGCCCAGCATGGGGATGTTCTGCCCCTAAGGCCTTCGGCAGAGAATTCAGGGCCAGGAGGGGGTAGGAGTCTCTTTGAGAAATATTTCCTTGCTTAACTGACATTGAATGGCAGCATCCTCCTGCCAAGATCAGTTTGGTTGAAGGGGTCTCATTGTCCTCATGGTAGTGGGTGTTGTCACATTGCCTTTGGCCCAAGTTTGATTTCCAAGAGCAATCGGTAGGAGCCAGGACGTGGGACTGATGTTCTGTGTAACCACATTTGTACTGGCTAGAGGACTGAGAATCTTTCCAGTTCCTTGGTGTTACTAAAGATGAGTCTTTTTCTTAGGAAAGGAACGCAAAATAAAGACAGTGGAGCATGAATCTTATCCTGTCACTGGGATCTCTGGGCTCTGTGATGGAGGCACAGGGCTTTTCAGATGCCCTTAACTCGGGTGTCAGTAGCTCTCTTCTGCCTCAAATGATAGACTTAAATGATTAAATTTAAGCCAAGTTCTACAATTAAGGTATCACAGAGGGTAAAATCAAGGCAGAGTGGGAGAGGGGTAGGAGAGGTCAGCTCATAGACCTCTCATTCTCTTCAATTTTTTCCCCTTCTTCCTCCTCAGCTCCTTCTCAGGCCACAGACAGTTTTTTATTGACAAGTCATATTTGGAGATTGCTTTAAAAAATACAGGTTAAAAAAAAACAGAAATAAATATGACAAAGGACTTTCCACCTGTCCTGCCTTGGGAAGTCTGCCTAAGTGACCTTAAGTAAGATAATAAGCAAGGAGTGTGAAAAGAGAAGACTTTGTCTCTTCACATTAGCAGCAGCCCTGCTCAAGTGGCAGTATCTCCGAAAATGCTGCTGAGCCTTTAATGAGACTACAGTGTGTTAGTGTACCAGTCTAATTAATCCCATATTTTCACACAGCATAATTACTGAGCCGGGGCTGAATTATTTGGCTACTGGAGGTGGAGCAGCGCCTGTACTGTCCTCTGTCTCTGCTCCTCACAATTTATTATGCCAGGCAGTCAGACACCATTGAAACCTCCTAGTATAGGACTATCTGTCATCTCTACATTATCAGTAAAATACACCACCTTCCATACTGGGCTACAAGGGCTTGAGCAAATTGCTATTTTTATGGGATATGATAAAGGAAATGCTACCTTATGTTCAAATTTTTAACTGTCTGGTGTATGGAATATACAGTCTCCGGGAGTACATGGAGTGCTGCGATGGCTCATTTGCATACCTAAATTCAGGACATTATTTTTCCCCCAGGTTCGTTCCCATTCATCGAAGAGTAGGCGAGCCTCTGCTTTTGAAACCATTGCTTTGTGCATGTGATTTAAAAAAAAATAAAGGGTCACCTTTACACTTAAGAAATCTCCATCTCCCCAGAGTGCCCCAGCTCCCCTTGCCCCATCCTACCCTCTCCCCCCCCTTTTCTCTTCCAGTTTATAGTATTCACTAGAACATATTTTTGCACATTATTATTCACCTCTGATATATGATCTTGCCATTTTGAAACTAGTAGAACCCCTTCCCCTCCTCCCCGCCCTTGGCTTCCCCCAGGATTTCAGGGAGATTTGTGGTTTAAACATAGACTCACTGGGCAGTGTTTCTGTGGCTGGTTTAATGGTGGGGCAAACACTGCATTTGCTCCATGGGATTGTTGTAAAATGATTCTTTTTCTATGAGAGAGAGAGAGAGAGAGAGAGAGAGAGAGAGAGAGAGAGAGAGAGAGAGACCTTGTAAATTTAAAATTCAGCTTTAAGATTGTATCGGGTTGACTTGATGTTGTGTATGGTTTTCATATCCATAGGGTGGATCTATGGCTGTGCCCGCCAAAGTAAGACATCGAAATAAGAGGAACCACATGCTGGAGAGGACAGGCAACAGAGTGACTTCTGCACTTGGAAAAACAAAATAATGGCCTAAATGTACACTGCTCACCATCCACTAACTCTAGATCTAATGTACTCAAGGAACAATAAAGGGAATCATATTATATCTTTGTTGATCAGCCAGGCAGGATTGGATCTGACACATGGAAGCTCTTCCGCATGTGCAAATAGGGATGTGAATAACTCGTCCTGCCTCCAGAATTAGAGATGCAGCATGGAGTCTTTTATCAGTCAGCCAGGGCAGCAGAATAGAGCCTAAGGTCAAGGGTTGGGCAAGGTTAAATGTTAACAAACTTCAGCTTGTCAGATTTCTGAGTCTGGGCAAACGAGCAACTTGAATGTGTCATCACTTCTACCACTGGGTCTTGGCAGGTTGAAGTCTGAACAAGAGAAGAGTGTGTGTACACATGGGTGTGCAAGAGGGGGGTGGTGGAGAGAGAGAGGAAGGGAGAGAGAGAGAGAGAGAGAGAGAGAGAGAGAGAGAGAGAGAGAGGGAGGGAGGGAGAGAGAGAGTCAGACAGAGACAGAGACAGTCAGACAGAGACAGAGAGACAGAGACAGAGAGATAGAGAGACAGAAAGAGAGAGGAAGGAAAAGAGGGGGGACATGGAGAGAGGGAGAGAGGGAGAGAAAGAAAGTGGAGGAAGGAAGAGAGAAAAGGAGGGAGAGAGAGAAAAGGAGGAAGGGAGAGAGAAATGGAGAAAGGGAGAGAGAGAGAAAAGGAGGAAGGAAAAGAGAGGGAGAAAGGGGAAGAGAAGGAGATGGAGAGAGAGAAAGCAAAAGATGGAAAAGGAGGAAGGAAGAGAGAAGGGAGAAAGGAATGGAGTGTGAGAGAGAGAGAAAGAGGGATGGAGAGAGGGAGAGAGAAAGAGATAAGGAAGAAGGAGGAGAGAGAGAAAGGGAAAGAGAAAAGGAGGAAGGAAAAGGGGAGGAAGGGGAGAGAGATTGAGAGAGGGAGAGAAAGGGAAAGCAAGAAAAAGAGGAAGGAAAAGAGTTGGAGGAAGGAAAAAGGAGGAGAGAGAAGGGAAAGAGAGAAAGAGAGTAATAGAGGGGAGGGGAGAAAGCGTGGGGAGAATGGGAGAGAGAGAGAAAGAGGGAGAAAGGGGTGAGAGGAAAGGAAAATGAAAGAGAGATGGGGAGGATAGGAGAGAAAGAGGGGAAAGAGGGAAGGGGGAGAAAGAGAGGGAAGAGGAAGAAAGAGAAAAGAAAAGGAGGAAAGAAGAGAGAGAGGAAGGAAGGGAAAGAGAGAAGGAGATGGAGAGAGAGAGAAAGAGAAGTGAAGAGAAGGAGAGGGGGAGGGAAAGAGAAAAGGAGGAAGGAAGAAGGGGAAGAAGAGAAAAAGGGAGAGATATAGGAGGGAGAGAGGGAGAAGGTGGAGGAAGGGAGAGAGGAAGAAAAGGAGGAAGAAAGAAAAAGAGGGAGAAAGAAAAAGAGAGATTTCTGCATACTCATATTTATATTTTTTGTTTTAGAATCAGAACCTGTATAATGAAATTATATTAAAAAAGAAATTATATTCTTCCCCCATGCAGTATGCAATTTATTTAAGACATCCTGATTTTGTTTCTCTTGATATAATATTAACTAATATTCCTAATATTATTTGTATTATAATTATTTGTAATATTGTTTATAAATGAATGATAGCAACTCTCTTTATACTATCTGAAAAAAATATGTTTAATTCAGTTGAGCTACTTGATTAACTGAGATTTGTGCATTTAATCTCTCTGGGTTTCTTTTAAATGAGGGGACTATAACTCACTGTTCTGAATTGCTTAACTTTTTACCTGATTGGGAAGGTTTGAATACAAACAAGAAGCATGTGGAGTTCTTTATAAGGAAAAATGCTCTACAAATTCAAAATTGTTATACATAGAATCATAGAATTAGAGATCAAAAGGATCTTACAGACAATCTGGTCAAGCCCTATCATTTTGCAGATTAGGAAACTGAAGCCCAAGGTATTCAAAGGTATTGAACAATAAAAAAGAAATATAAAAAGAACATTATCAAGTTTTTGGACGGTAGGTTGAGGATTAAAATCTGAGAGAGACTACAATCAGGATCCTATGCTTCATTGCCTATATCCAATATAGTAAGATAAATAAATCTGCAATAAGCATACAAATTGGAAAACCAAGATCTGGGGAGATAAGGGCGAGAAGTGGGTTGGATGGACTTCATTGTGATCTGCCCATTTTATATGTATAATCAGTGATGGACTCAGGATTTTAAACCACATCCTTTGATTACAAATCCTATACTTTTCACAGCACTATGCTGTTTCCATACTTCTATAGTGTGTTTTGATTTTGTCATGGCTACATTTTGATGTTAACAAGTTAAAAAGAAAAGCAATAATAAATAGGATAAATCTACCAAAGTAGCATAGGTATGCATAGAGCATACTCTGGGTTCCCCATTGTACCAGCATGCTCTGGCCAAGTCTTACCATTGGTCCTCCTCCTTCCCCTTAGGACCAGTTGTGTTGACACTCCGGGCTCATGGGGTTTTTTTTTTTTTATGCCTATGCAGAGGACAGATACCTCTTTTAGCCCTGTGAAATAATTGACTTTTCCTGGAATGAAGTTTATTCTAGACTGAAATCATATGAACCTTTTTACCTCTTAAGAGCATTCACATGCTTATATCTACTCACAAGTGCAAATGAAAAAGAATATCAAAATTAAGAAAATTCAAAGATAAAATTAAAATTTTATAAATATTTGTTAAATCTAGAGATGAATCTGATCAAGAGTATCAGAAAATAGAAAAATGGAAGGAGATAGAAAAATTATTAACATATTTACACAAAAGTCAAATATTAAAGATATTATGAAGATATCAATAGAGAGGACCAATAATTCACAACTAATATACAAGAGGAAGACAATTAATAAAGTTCATGACCTCAGCTATTCATGGAGTATGGGGAAGCTACAAGACAAACTAAAAATTTTAGCACATGGAAGTCAATTCCATTTTATAGCTATCACTAATACTAGATGTGATGTGATGCCTATGATAATTTAAGGGTTAATCTTATTAGAAATGAATGAGGCAGCTAGGTGGCACAGTGGATAGAGCACGGGCCTGGAGTCAGGAGTACCTGAGTTCAAATGTGACCTCAGACACTTACTAATTACCTAGCTATGTGGCCTTGGGCAAGCCACTTAACCCATTGCCTTGCAAAAAAAAAATAAATGTAAAGCAATCATAGTAGTGGAGTAACCTTGATGGTAAAAATGTAAGAAACCTAGGTAAGAAGTAACCATTCTATCTAGGCAAGTTGGTGTCATGATGGATGAAGTGATGGGTGTTGAGTCAAGAAGATCTAAGTTCAAAATCAGCCTCAGATACTTACTAGCTGTGTGACTCTGGACAAGTCATTTCCCCCTCTGAATATTTAAGTTTCCTCAACTGTAAAACAGTGATAATAATTACATTTACCTCCCAGGGTTGTTGTGAAGATCAAATGAGAAAGTATAAAATGTTTAGCACGGTGCCTAAAACATAGAAGGTATTTAATAAATGCTTGTTTCCTTCCTACCAACTGATCAGAGAAAATATTTCTTATTTTGTTCACCACTGAACAAGAATGAATCTATAGTTCCATTTCTTCTCTTATTCCTTTCCCTCTATCCCATCTATCCTACCCCCCCCCCAAGGCATTCATGGTTAAGTGACTTGCCCAAGGTCATACTGATTGTAAGTGTCACATTTCTGAGGCAGAGTTTGAACTCAGGTCCACCCCCTCCCCCATTCCCATTTGTATTTTTACCACTGTGTTATCCTTCCTGATATTCTTTAACTTCCATGGCCGGCCAGCTAGTTGACACAGTGAATAGAGTACCAGCCCTGGAGTCAAGAGGACCTGAGTTCAAATCTAAGGCACTTACTAACTGAGTGGCCCTGGGCAAGTCACTCAACTTCACTGCCTAAAAAGAAAAAAATAGATAAAACTTCCATGACTTTCAATCAAGTCTATTTCATCTCTCTGCAGACACACTTTTCTCCCATAGTTTCGGCAATATACTTCTTCCTGTTACAGAACTTTTCTAACTTTTCAGTTTGAAAATTCATTTATCTCCTACCCATTAAATTTTGGAGCCCTTCAAGTTTCCACACATGATCCTTTCTTCCTTATATTCTCTCTTGGGTGATCTCTCATTCCATATCTTGTTATCATCTCTGTACAGATAACTTCCAAATTTACATTTCCTCTTTAATCTTTATCTCCTCATCTTCAGATACCAAAAATTTCCTACTAGACAACTCCACCTGAATTTATAGGAGGTATCTCAAATCTAATATACCCCAAGGGGCAGCTAGGTGGCACAATGGATAGAGCACCAGCCCTAGAGTCAGAAGGACCTGGGTTGGGATCTGGTCTCAGACACCTAATAATTGCCTAGCTGTGTGATCTTGGGCAAATCACTTAACCCATTGCCTTGCAAAAAAAAGAATCTAATATACTCCAAAACATAATTTTTCTTCCACACAAACCCTACCACTAACCTTCCTTATCTCTATTCAGAAAATCACCAAGCTTCCCACCATCCAGGTTTACACCCTCATGGTCACCCTTGATGCTTCACTCTTTCTCATACTACATATCTAATATGTTGCCAAATCTTAATGATTCTACTTGATGATGAGGGAGAGGCACTATCTCTTGAGTCTGTCTCTTATCTACCTATATGGCCACTATTTTATTTTTAGGATAATATTCTAATTAACTCTCTCCAACAGGCAACTGAAAAGAGGGAGCAGAGAAGCGAAGGTACCCATTGAGAGTGAGGTATGCTGAGAAATTGGAGCAGCTAAGACTCAGGTAAGGGACCGTGACTGAAATTCCTCAAGATCTACCCAGCATGACCAGGACTCACCAATCAGAACAAGTCCAGAAAATCAATCAGAACTAAGCAAGGTGGAGGGAAGATAGATCATTCTGTAAAGAGAGTGTGATGGGAATGCAATCTCTTTAACTGTTCCTTAGTTGATGGGATATCTACTTTGTTTCCAGTTCTTTGCTACCACCAAAGTGTTGCTGTGAACATTTTGGGGTCTATGGGACCTCCCTTTCTGTCTTTGACCTACTTGGGGTATAAGCCAAGCAGTAGGACCTTTAAAGTCATTTATTTCATAATTAGAGGTAAGGGTTAAAATGAAGATGCCCCAGAGAGAGAGGAGTGATTTCAGATCCTTTCTTGAGAAGAGATTTTTTTAAATAGAGAAATGTTTAGCATTTATACTCAAAATAAACCATAATAGCAAACTAGTCCAAATCTCTCATTTTACTGACAGAAACTAGTGAGGTTATTTGCTCAAAATCTCATAGGTAGCAGAGGTAGATTTCAAAGTCACATCTCCTGCCTCAGATCCTGGGTGACTAAATGGAAGAGGGTGCCACCAAGAAAGGCAAGGGTGCAAGAAAAGGAAAGAGGAATCCTAAAGCAGTTTCTGTCCATTCCACACTTTCATCCAGGCCCTGGGCAAAATGTTCTAGTAATCAATTGACTGAGCCAACCCAACCCCCTTGACATCAGATTTTTTGCAATGAATTCTGCCAAATCAGTTATTTTTTTTAGATGTGATGTGCCTGACATCAAAATAAACAGTTATTTTTCAAATTGGCTGCATCAAACACACCATGACATAGCCAACCTTTAAAAAAATGAATGATTTATTTAAAAGGTTGGATGTGTCATACTAGCATCCAAATCAGCAAGTGAGAAATCAGACACCACAGAGGCTAGGGCATCCAACAGAGAATGAACATGAGGGAAAAATGGGACAGATTAATTTTTTCAAGAAATTAGAAAACAGTATATAAATATGACATTACATGACTGAAATGAAAATTAGAGGTATACAATACCTTCCTTTCCAGACCTTTTGGGACCTTTCTCTCTCCCAGTAGCCTAGCCCAAGAAGACCATTGGGAATACTGACCAGCACCACCTGCTGTCACGGAAGGGAATCATGGACCTTTCTCTTTTCCATTCAAAGTTCATTGTCCAATATCCAGTCTTAGATATCTAGAGCTCAAGTCCTTACCTTTGCAGGACATATTTCAGAGTTCCACTTCACCCTAACCCTTGGAGCACTTCACTCTAACCCTTCCTGGCACTGGTGGTGAGGGTTCATCTGCCCTGGCATTGCTTTCCAAGGTCCTTAAGGCTTTTACCATCTGCTCTGCTCTTTCACCTCCCTAGGACTTGCCATCTTCCATAAACTACACATGAACACAAGCCTCCCCTCCCCAGTTAAGATTATGGGGGCAGCTAGGTGGTGCAGTGGATAGAGCACCAGCCCTGGAGCCAGGAGGACCTGAGTTCAAATGCTACCTCAGATACTTAATAATCACCTAGCTGTGTAACCTTGAGCAAGTCACTTAATCCCATTACCTTGCAAAAACAAAAACAAAAACAAAATAAAAATAAAAAAGATTGTGAGCTCCTTGAGAACAAGGACTCTCATTTCTCCTTGTATCCCTGGAACATAGAAAATTAAAAAAAAAATTATTAATGAATCTTTTTCCATTCCAGATACCATGTCATACAGCAGGACTAAAGAGGCAAAAGCAAAATAATCCTTGCTCTCAAGGACCTTATATTCTTTTAGATAGATAATACCACACATCTCAGTATGTCTACACAGAGTAATACAAAGTATTTCTAGTAAGGAAGGGGTGCTAACAACTGGGGTGGGTTGGGGGAGAGTTAGGAAAGGGAAGGTGAAAAAGAGGGAGAAATACTGTGTAGATGAGAGAAAGTACTGGTGCAAAGGCATGAAGCTGGGTAGCAATATACCTGGAATACAGGCCAGAGCCTGTAGGTTCTTAAGTAATGCATTTGAACTATATTCTATAGGCAATAGGGAGCCACTGCTGATTGCTGAATAAGGGAATAATGTTCTCAAAAGTTGTTAGCGGTAAGTAAAGGAAGTGGGAAGAGAGGGAACAAAAACATAATTGAGTCCATGCAGCGATGATGAACTTCAGGAGCCCCAACTCTACTTGCTATTTAAGCTTTCTATTGCCTTCAAAATTCATGTTTTATTTTAAGACTGGTCTATCTTTTCTCTTTTTATTGAAAGATTTTCAATGTAGAGTTGAGAGAATAGGAAAGTGAGTATAAAGGAAATGCTCTGATAAATATGGTAACCCAGGTTAGAGAGGGTAAAACACTTGCTCAAGTCCCTCAGAAATAAGTTTCAGAGTTAGATTTGTACTCTGATATTATGACTTTAAATTCATTGCTCTTTCTCTTCCTATTTCACCAAATGATTTATGTTGGTTATGTCCTTGCCCTCTCTATTCATCTATTTTCTGAGAACCCCAGTTTCTGGGTCTAATGTGCCATGGGATGAGTAAGATATTTCCTGATGCTAGAAGTTCTGATCAACTATGCTCGCTTGGAAGCCTGAATGCAATGTTGTTTACATGGCTCCCAGGTCCTGTTCTAGGTTTATTGTTCCCATTCTCACATGCCATGTCAAAAAGAAAATACAGACAAAATAAAACAATAAAAGTAAAGTTTAAAAAATGTGCTTCAATCTGCTCTCAAAGATCATCAGTTCTCTCTCTGGAGGTAGTTTTTCTCATCATGGGTCTTTAGAATTTGTCTTTGATCATTGTCTTAATCAGAATAACTCTCAGATTTGATCATCCATGAAAATATTGATGTTACTGTGTACAGTGTTTCCCTGGTTCTGCTCACTTCTCTTTGTATCTGTTTATTAAAGTCTTCTCAGGCTTTTTTTCTGAAATTGACTTGCTTATCATTTCTTAAAGGACAATAGTATTCCATCAAAATTATATACCATACCTTTTCCAGTCACTTCCCAATTGATGGGAATTCTTTGTCACCACAATAAGGGCCACTATAAATATTGTTGTACAAATAGATCCTTTATCTTTTTTTTATCTCTTTGGAGTACAGACCTAGTAATGGTATTGCTGGGTCAAAGAGTAGGCACAATTTTTATAGTCCTTTGAGTAAAGTTCCAAATTGTACTCCAGAAGGGTTGTCTAGTTCACAACTCTATCAACAATAAATTAGTAGCCCAATTTTTCCACAGTCCTTCTAAAATTTGTCATTTTCCTTTTCTGTCATAATAGTCAATCTAACAGGTGTGAGGTAGAACCTTGGATTTGTTTTAAATCATATTTTTCTAATCAGTAGTGAATTAGAATATGTTTTATATATACTTGATAGCTTTGAGTTCTTTTTCTGAAAACTGCCTGTTCATATCCTTTGATCATTTATCAGCTGGGGAAGATCATAGGATCTTAAACCTGAAAGGAAGCTTTAGTCTTCTTAATCTCAATCTCATCCTTTTACAGATGAGAACATTGAGGTATCAAGAGCTGGCCATTGTTCAATGTTCAGTGATCCAGGAGAAGATCCAAGGTGGTGAAGACAAGATTTGAATCTAGATCTCTGACATCAAATCCAATACTTTCTTAGTATACCACAAGTTATTTATGTAAATCTCCTACCCATCCCCACCTCCCAGCATCTGTGCCCTCTCTATCTTTGTATTCTTAGCACCTACTTTTGTAACTTGTACATAGTAACT
Organism: Macrotis lagotis; assembly: GCF_037893015.1. Classification (NCBI taxonomy): domain Eukaryota; kingdom Metazoa; phylum Chordata; class Mammalia; order Peramelemorphia; family Peramelidae; genus Macrotis; species Macrotis lagotis. The sequence continues at coordinate 494,603,996 of NC_133666.1, forward strand.
GCTGAATAAATGTTTGTTGAATTTAACTGAAAATTAAAATAAGGCAGCAATGGATTATTCATAAATTTCAGTTTTAGTCTTAAAAAAGTCAAAACATTAAAAACTACTTTTCAACAAAATGGGGCAAAAAGTCTTGCTTTCTATTTTAAGAGTCATAATGTCTTTAAAAAACACTTCTCAATATACTGTCATAGTTCTTTTTTTAAAAAATAAACTAAATTTCATTTATAAGGACATACAAAACTTTAATGCCCAAGGTCTATGGAGGGTCTTAATTCATCACTGATTATGAAAGATATTTTAACTTAAAATTCACTAGGAGTTGGCAACTGATTAGATGTTCAGGGTGGGGGGAAGAGTTGGAGAATAGTAGTCCTATGAGCATGAAGTCAGAAGGAAGAGCTAGCTTAGGTGAAGGAGAGATAATGAATCTGATTTGGGATATGTTGAATTCAAGGCTCAGCAAGACATATAGATGGAGATAAGGGATCCATCAACTGGAGAGAGATTTGAAAATCTTTATAGAAGTAAAATTTCCAAATGTGGGAATAGAGGAATCATCACAGGAGAACATATATAGAGAAAAGATAAGGGGATTTAGAGGACAGAAGCTGGAAAAATATCTCTATTAGTGGATAAGAGAAAGAAGAGAGTTAGGAGATAGGAGAAAGAAGTAAACTAGAAGGGAGGAGAAGATACTGCATTTATGGAAAAGTCAACTAGCTGCTGTTCCTGTTTCTTTATCTGTACATTAGACATAATTCTATTCTTTTGTCCTACACAGGGACCACATAGATGCCCACTAATTTTTTCATGTGACATAGGGGTCAGATTGACTTTAATAGCCAAGGGATCCCCAGGTAGCATAGTGTGAAAGCATATGGTAATGTTATGTTTGCTTCAGGGAACCCATCTCCTCTGTCTCTTATGCCTGAAGGTAGCCCTCGGAGATTTCCCTAATGACTCAAAACTACAAATTCTGACTAGGAAGGAAGACCTCAAAGATTTTTTATGAAGGTGTTTTGTTAATCATTCATGCTAATCTGTAGTTGCTTTGGAGGATACAAAATATTTCAGGAGTGTTCTATGGAGACCATCTCAAGTCAAAACTTCCAGGTACTTCAAACTTTTGTAACAAGGAGAGGAAATAATCCTAAAAGAAGGGAGCAGGGAGAATGACCTACCTTCCTTCCTGTGAACTGTCTTAGGCAGAGAGCAGATCTTCTTGGGCTTCATATCTTCCCCTCCTTTCAAGTCTTCTTCCTAACCATCTCCATGGAGACTACACAGGCACCAAAACCAGCAAGCCTATCCTCCAAATGAATAAGACCCTAGATGTGATGGTATAGCCTAGGAGAGTCTCATGACCAGCCTTTGGTATTTCCATACTATTCCTTTACTTTTTACCTGGTGAACTAAATTCCATTCTGCCTTTTGGGGTTCCCCCAACCATAGCTGTTATCATCCTACCTACCTCACAAGAATGTTCTGAGACAGGAGTAAGATAATGTATCTGGAAGCATTTTGAAAATAAAAGTGGCATATATACACAAGGTATTATTATATTTCATGGCTAAGATGTCACAGCTATGAAATACAACCCCTTAGTTATGACATAAGTAGGAAATTATTATTGTAGTTAAGCAAAAAAAGCCCATTCTGTCAGAGATGTGTATGTACACAATGTATTAATATACTTTCTTTTGATATTACTAGCTTGCTTGGCTGAGACAGGGTTATGTGACCCAGAATAGTTCTCCACTCTTTTCCTCTTTGTAGGTCACTGTGTTTTCATACTATTGACAAGTGAAAGCTTGGCTGTGATAAGGTTACATGATCTATGGGTGAAAATAAAGGAACCTCAGAAAAGAAAGTCAGTGTAACTTTTAAGAGAGGAATTTAAAAAAAAAGCCTGGGATTTGAGAAGCAGACTCCTAACTACTCTTCACAGTTATTTGTACTTTCTTGGAAAGAGCAATAATAAAACTATGAGCCAACAAAATGAAAATAAATAAAAATCCCTTCAGACACTCCCAGAGTGGCAGGAAAGACTCAATATTTTTCCCTTCTAATGAAATCAATATTCTGAAATGAATGTGAGTGGCTGACCTCATGGAAACAGAGAGAATTAAAAAAAATGTTTCTTTCATAAAGCTCAATATGGTACCCACTTTTATAACACCTTCTCAGGGATGAGATTGAGGATGAGGGAGGGTGAGCTATCTTAGGAAAGAGAGCTAGGCTTCAGTGGACATAAAATAAGAATTCCTCAGTGCCTCTCAGAGGAGTTTTTGATTCATGAGGTGCAGTGTTGTTTGAAGACTTGCATCCTGTTAATGTCATTAAAATAGTTAGATGAGACGACATTTTTGGGGCACCCTGGTTCTGTTTTCAATGATTTAAGACTGAAAAGACTAACTCTCTGCCACTTAAACCATCTTTCCTTATTAAGTGCATTTCTCAAATATCCCCAACTTTTTCATGGGTCTTAAAATAATAGAGCATCAGGAATCTCCATCATCAATGAAGAAAATAATATTATAGAAATGTTGATAGATATTTTCAATTTTTTTTGTTTTTTTTTGTTGTCATCTTCCCAGTTTCATCTTTAAGTGTTTTTGAGAGGATCTGGCATAATTGAATTTTATCAGACTTATTTTTACCTTCACCACTTCTTGTTTTATATGGCAATACTGCTCACAGTCTTTCACCATCCTTATTAATAAGATTACTCTAAACCAATTGTTGACTGGCTTGGGTGATTTCAAGGAATTTTCTTCTTCTATTAATTTCTATTGGCTCCATTTTCATGGAAAATGGTGATAATCCCTGCCGATGCCTGTTCTTTTACCTATTTACTATTTTTGGAATCTAATTTAGCTCATTTAATTTAGATCATATTCATTCATTTTTAAAAGTTAAAGTTGTTTTTAATGGCATACCACATATTATCATCTTATTCCTTCTTCTAATTTGATATTGATTTTTATATTTACTCAAACAAATTGATTGACCATATGGCTGATAAAGAAACAACAATAATAATTTCTCACATTTATATAGAGTTTTATGATTTTCACAGTACTTTTATAAGAACCCTATTAGATTGGTTAGTATAAACATTATTATAACTGTTTTATAGATGAGAAAACTAAAGTTCAAAGAGGCAAGGAGATTTTCCCGAGACATGATTTGGGCAAACCCAAACTCTTGGGCAAAGTTAGTAACTGTTTAGATTTTTTTTAATTAAAGATTTTATTTATTTTGAGTTTTGCAATTTTTCCCCCAATCTTACTTCCCTCCCCCACCCCCAGTATTAGCTTTAGCACCAAAGCCAACTAGAAGACTCTGCATCATTTTATAACATTAACCCTTCATCAATCTAATCCAAAACAAACAGTTTCTGAAGTTTAACATACTGTATGAGAAGCCGGCAGGGAATATCTGCATATTGCAGGAAGACAAAGCCAAACATGCTCTAAAGACTCTAAAGTCAGTCTTTGCATTGTTTCCATATTGTACATTGATCCAAATTGAATGTGATGAGAGAGAAATCATATCCTTAAAGAAGAAACATAAAGTATAAGAGATAATAAGATCAGACAATAAGATAGCAGGTTTTTTTCCTAAATTAAAGGGAATAGTCCTTGAACTTTGTTCAAACTCCACAGTTCTTTATCTGGATACAGATGGTATTCTCCATTGCAGACAGCCCCAAATTGTCCCTGATTGTTGCACTGATGAAATGTGTGTCCATCAAGGTTAATCATCACCCCAATGTTGTTGTTAGGGTGTACAGTGTTTTTCTGGTTCTGCTCATCTCACTCAGCATCAGTTCATGCAAATCCCTCCAGGCTTCCCTGAATTCCCATCCCTCCTGGTTTCTAATAGAACAATAGTGCTCCCTGACATATGTGTACCACAGTTTGCTAAACCATTCCCCAATTGAAGGACATTTGCTTGATTTCCAATTCTTTGCCACCACAAACAGGGATACTATGCATATTTTTGTACAAGTGATGTTTTTACCTTTTTTCATCATCTCTTCAGGGTATAGACCTGGTAGTGGTATTGCTAGATCAAAGGGTATGCACATTTTTGAAACTGTTTAGATTTAAAAGAATTGGGGCATGTATGAGAAGGGAGGGGAGTTGTAAGAAATCCTAAAATTGTAGGATTTAAAGTTGGAAGGAACCTTAAACACCAGTTAATGTATTTCTATTTTTACAGTTGAAGAAAGTGAGACCAGAAAGGTTAAATGATTTGTCCAAGGTTGCATAGGTTATAATTTCTATACCCAATAAATGCTAGAATGGTGATTCTAAAATTTAACCCTTCTAAGTTAGTACTCTTTGTATGATATCATTAAAAAGCTTTGACCTACCAAATGAAGTGGAGGACTGGCAAATGGGGCTACTGTCCTTAGAGCATGTGCAAGTATTCTATGACTATTTCCTGTCTATTCCTCCTTCTCCCTCCCTCCCCACCCCTCACTTTTTAGATTCCTTTTAAGCATAGTCTTCCCCATTAGAAGGCAAGCTCCTTGAGGGCAGTATTAGGTTTCTTTTTGTTTGTATTTATATTTCTAATATCTGGGATACAGAAAATGTTCAATCAGTTCTTATTGACTGACTGACTGAAGAAAAATCCTTTTAGCTGTTAGAATGGGGCACACAAACAAAAGGCAAAAACAAGCCAAATCTCTTTCTCTTTCTTATCTAGTGGTCAAAGAGGACCCAGTCTTTAGAGCATGCTTGGCTTTGCCTTCCTGTGGTATGCAGATATTCCCTGCCTGCTTCTCATACAGCACGTGAAACTTCAGAAACTGTTTGTTTTGGATTAGATTGACGAAGGGTTAATGTTATAAAATGATGCAGAGTCTTCTATTTGGCTTTGGTGCTAAAATGACTAATGACTCATGAGAACAACTGTTCATTTTCTGTTTAAACTAGCAGACAGGGCAAATCCAAGCATGCTCCAAAGATTGGGTCCTCACTGACTAGTTCACCTTCCTCATTTCCCCAACCTCATTTTATATATGTATTGATACAGTATTTCATTTATATATTTGTTATATTTATGTATATAGTAATCCCTTCAACATCGTGACTTTCCCCATGGTGACTTTTGATATATCTTGAGTTGGTATAAGAAATTACATGGGAATTTTGGGGGCTTTTGCAGAAGCCACAGATGGTATGGAAAGGCCAGGAGGAAATTGAGAAAAAGTTTAGAAACTCAAAAAATGCATGACATATATATATATATATATAATATATATATAAATATATATATATATATTATATATATTATACAAAATCAGCCCAAATTTTATAATAAGGTGCTATGGGCACCCCATTAAAAAAAGAAAAAAATCAGACTTCTTCTCTGGGACAAAGGTAGGGACAAAAAAATTTATTTAGATATTTCAGATTATACATATGTATGCATATATGTGTGTAGGTGCATATGTACATATATATCTATATTGTTATAATATTATATATATATATATATATACATGTATATTTCTGATGAGTTCTATCCTTACTGTACTTTCCTTTTTTTTCTTATTACCCTTAGGAGAGAGAAAAAAGTTGGGGGGGGTTTCATTGCAAATATCTCTCATGTAATTTTGAGGTAAAATACTGTAGTGGCAAAGGCATTGTACTGCCACCAACTAGCTGAGGGCACTCAGATAAATCATTTAACCCTCTGGAGCCTTAATATGCTCATCTGCAAAATTAAGGGGTTGAACTGGGTAGTCTCTAAGATCTTTTCTGGCTCTAACATTCTCAGACTCAATAATAATGATGGAGAAGGACTTTGGGTTAAAATAAAGGGTAATCTCATTGCAAAACTCAGAGAGTTATGAATTGTCACAGTCTGTTGTGTATGTTTTCTAGTAGGTTTGGGTTCTTGCCTGTTATTAGAAGTATCTGCAGCCTAACTCTCTTATTCCATGTCTAAATTCAACATTATTGACTAAATCATAAAAGCTGATGCCCTTATTTCTCATCTGTACAACTTGAACAAACTGGGGGTGGTTCCTGTGCTGTTGTTTGTCTGCTCTGAACCCTGCAGAACTCCATGTTGTCTGAACACAATTTTGCATCTCTGTTGTGGACACTGTGCTTGGCAGCAGTTGGCTAATTCATTATGCCATGTTGGCTAATGACTTACTTTATTATGCACAAGGAATATAAAATATTTATTTTATTTCGTTATGTAATGATATTAAAAATACACAATGTATTATTTATCCTGAGCACTCTGAGGCTTTCTTTGGGGCTCTTCTGCTGCCCTGTAGCAATAAGAACTCATCAAGCTTGTGGTGCACGGATGATTTTTGTTAACAGGAGAGTTTAGAACAGGTGGAGAGGCACCAACTCATCTTTTCCTCTGTCCCATAAGATTTTTTTATCAGACAATAAAAATTCAAATTTTAAGAGTAGAGTGAGGTCTCCTGGGAAGCCAATGTTCTCAGGAAGAATCAAAAGACCTATGCCCAGAGATTGCCATATAAGGATGAAGAACTAAACAGATCAGCTTTTATGCTGAGGTTATATCAACTCTACCACGGGTCTGTCCCTACCAGTCAGCATGGGCGACATTTCAAAGCCCCTAAGCTGGAGGGTGGCCTGCTAGTTGGTGTTCCTCTGCCTGGTGCATTTTGATTGACAAGGCTGCTGGCCTGTGGCTGTCACCTCCCAGAGGGGGGTTGGACTAGATGGTCTCTAAGGTGCTTTCCAGCTCTAATGGCCTATGACTCTATGACAACATGGTTGGCATGCCCCTTGCTTCTGTCTACTAGGTCCATTATTTCTCCTTGTGGTTTGGCTTTTCCCCCCCCTTTGCTTGCTTTCAAATGAGTTAGACCAGACAACAAGGCAAGTGGCACTTCACAATACACACCATCAGAATGTTGTGTTTCTCCCAAGGTATTAGATCTTTTTAACTAATAGGTTTACTACACTAGTATATATTCAATGAGACAAATATAAAGCCAGGAGATTGTTTTGAATATGTGTCTAGACCTTGGGTGAAGGATGACAGAAATTATTCCTTGAAGCAAGAAAGTAATAAGGATTACTGTAATATTAATATAGTACTTTAAAGTTTACAAAGAACATTTTTTATTTTTATTTTTTGCAAGGCAATGGGGTTAAGTGGCTTGCCCAAGGCCACACAGCTAGGTAGTTATTAAGTGTCTGAGGCTGGATTTGAACTCAGGTACTCCTGACTCCAGGGCCAGTGCTCTATCCACTGTGCCACCTAGCCACCCCTACAACTAACATTTCTCATAGCACTCCTGTGGGATAAGATCTAGAGCTGGAAGGGATCATAGAAGTCATTTAAACCAATCTCTCCCCCATTTTATAGATGAGGAAACTGAGGCTCAGAGAGAGAGAGAGAGAGAGAGAGAGAGAGAGAGATTAAGTGATTAGCCCAAGGTACCAAAGTAGTAAGTGGCAGAGCTAGGAGATGAACTCAAGTTCTGGACCTTCAAGTTCAGGACTCTTTTATCCTGGTAGTAGAAGCATTGCTTCAGAGGGGTTAAATGATTCACCTAAGGTCTCAAAGGTAGTAAGTACTTGTCCCATGGATCAAATGCAGGTTTCTTGATTCCCAATCCAAATATCACTGACTCAAATGAGATTGTGTCTTTGCTCTTGTTTCTTTCTTTCTTTCTTTTTTTTTTTTTGACTCCCCAAATTGGACCAGTTTACAAGGAGCAAAGGCTCTAATCCAAGATGTCCTGATAGTAAGATTTCCAGATAGAGGAAATGATATGGGAGTTTCCTATGCAAATGTAGCCCTGTTGTGGTGATAGATTAAACTGTTCTGCTGGCTTTTGAAGACAGTACAGATATTTCATTGTTGGCATTTTGATTTATGTAGAGTGATGTTCAAAGATGTTTTCAGTGTAACTAGAAAAAAAATAAGAGGAAAATCAAGAACAACAAAATCTACTTCCCTGGAGAGTGTGCCTATGTAGGTATTACATGTATATGTGCTTTATGGTCAAATAAAACTAAATTGCTTGTCTGTTCCATGTTCATTTTGAAATTTCCCAATACTTAGTCCTTAGGTAAGATAAGTTCAGGATTGAGTTAAAACAAAAATAAGAAGAACAATTTGTTGATACATTTTTATATCATCTTAATGTCCAAATACAGCTTTCCCCTTTCCCTACCCAGTAATAAAACCCTTGTAATAACAGCAAAAATAACAAATAAGTAGAAAGAGAAAAGAAAAAAGAAAACATCTACTGAATGTAATCATATAATATTAACTACTCAGAGTCCCTCTTCTTTAAAGAAAAGAGGAAGATGCTTTTCTTCTTTGGGGACAAACTTGGTCATTATAATTGTGTAATGCTTAAATTCATTTCTCTCTGTGTGTGTGTGTGTGTGTGTGTGTGTGTGCACCCTCAATTTATAATATTATAATCATTGTGCATAACATTTCCCTGGACCTACCAACATCACTTGGTTCCAGTTTGTAGAAGGTTTTCTATACTTCTCTGAAGTCTTTATCATTTCTTATGACATAATAATATTTCATCATGTACCACCTTTTGCTTGGTTGGTCATTTTCCCCAATTGATGGTCACCTACTTTGGGTCTGATGTAGTTTTCAGATAGGAATCTTCTCCCTTAGAGCAGCACTGTATTGAAATCTTTATTTCCATTATATGATTGCCTTTTTCTATTCCTCACAACAGTGCAATGAACAAAGTAGGTCTGGGTCAGAAAGGGGAAGTCCATATAGTAATTCCTAGGGCTTGGTAACTAAAGGCAACAGTTTGCTGTTGTCTGGAGACAGAAAGTCAAAGTAATGTGCTTAAGCTTATATAATGAGAAAAGAACCTTGCAAACACTAACAGGAACAATGCTTATTCCAGGTGCTCCTGTCCTTCAGCAAGCCTACCTCCCCAAGCCCTGGTAGGAGCCCCAGTTGTGCCTATTACCCAGTTTCTAATGTTTCAAATGTGTCACATGCAAATAAAAATTTCATTGAAGGGAAATAGTATCAACTTTGTTGCAAAATAGCCTTTTCTGTGAGTTACTGCCTCTCCTTTCATCAGGGTAGCATCCAAATATGTATGTATGTGTATGTATCTATATGCATATATATGTGTATGTATGTATTTATGCACGTGTGTATACTTATATATTTTAAGACAAATTGTGTCTCCCAAACTGTTTTCTGTAGCATCCCCAAACCTACCAAGGTGTCCACTGGCAATAGAAATGAGAAGCAAGTGGAATGGGAATGAAATAGTAATAATAAAAAAGAATAAATATGCCAGGTGAAAAATGGATTATTAATTGAAGCTGTGCCCTCCATTCCAATAATAAATGACCCCAGCATTAGGGAAAGCAGATTGCTAAATTAAAACTAATGTGGGAAGGTGTGCCGGATCCCCCAGCCTCCTGGATGCACAGAGGGTGCCTGGTTCTCTCCCTCCCTCTCCTCAATCTCCCCAGCCTGAGACTTCTCCCTGTTTGACAGTTTCTGCAAGCCCAAACTGACAGCTCTTCAAAACCTGCTGAAGAAACCCAGCATTAATTAAGTCATTGCTGGACTGTAATTTCCTTGAGAAGTAAAAAATTCTCACACAAGAAAAGGTTACAGAGACCTTTTCTGTGTCAAAATTACCATGCCGCATGAATATTAATGCTCTTAATGAAGACAACCTTTTTTTTTTTCATCAAGAAGGTTCTGGAGCAGGTGCCAAGCCTGAAGTCTCACTCTGTGGATTTTATAGTGTAGGAGAGCCGGCACAATGCAATTTTCCCATTAAAACCAACATTTCCCACATGATCACGTCTCCTACACCGGTCCCCTCCCCGGGCCCCCTGCGCTCCTTCGGCTTCCAACGAGCTTCCCCCCTTTAATGCATTTAAGAGAAGGGAGAAAGCCGGCTTTGGACGGGGCCATTTAAAGGTTTAATTTAGTACATTAGTCAGTGCCAGGCCGAGAGAGAGTGGGGAGGGGCAAAGAGAGGGCCAGAAAGGAGAAAATCTGGCTTATTTACAGAATCGGGGAGCCTGGTTCTCTATAGGATCATAGCGGTGTTTGCGTCTCTGGCGGCCCTGGGGAGACAGGGAGAACTCGACTACTTCCTTCCAAAGAGGATGCGCGCAGCCACAAGCAGAGTTGGGGGACTGAAGGGAGCAATGGTTCCAATAAAGGAAAACACAAATAAACCGGCGGTCACTTTGCCCTCCTCTGGTGGCCCTCCACTCTTGGCCCGCTCTGAGTGATGCTCTTAGAGCCGGACTGGAGGAGATGCTCCAGCCCTCTCGCTTTACAAAGGAGGAGAGTGAGGCGCACAAAGCCTGAGTGATGTGTCCGGGGTCACACTGGTGGTCAGTAACTGAGCTGGGGATTCGAATACTCAGGTGTGCTGCCCCCAGCTCCTGCGGTCCGTCCTCCTCAGTGCGCGGGAGATTAGCCGAGTCTTGGGGGGGAGGCCAGAGGATGCTGACCGTCAGTCTATCGAGAGAAGTACTGGACTTCACTCTTCTCCAGCTCCAAAGGGTTGCCATCGTGCCCTAAGATTGGAAAATGGAAGGTGTGTGGACACTGGTCACCTAGCTCAAGTTTTCTAGGGGGCCAGCTCTAGCCATAATTGAGGGCAGTTGTGGTCTTTTATTTCTTTGTGAAAGGGAATAATATCACCAACAGATGCCACTTACCCAGGTTTACATAGCACTTTTATATACTATTTCTTTTGATTTTTCAATCACCCAGTGAGGGGGACCACTGGCCTCTAATTAGAGACTCATGAGCAAATTCTCCATGGCTCTAGAACTCAGTTTCCTTCTTCTGTAAAAAGAAGGGGGTGGAGGAACAGAGATTCTTGACCTTTTTTATGACAGAACCATCTGGTATGCTTTTGAAGTCTGTGGACTCCGTCTCTGAATAATGTATTTAAATGCATAAAATAAAATAAAGAGGATCACAAAGGAAATCGATTATATTGAAACACAATTATCAATATATGCATACATGTGTTTCTATACATAATATGTACTATATATGCAATTTATAATTTGAAAGGTGTGTATTCATATACACACATATATAAATAAAATTTGAATACATTAAACAAGTTTAAAGAGTTTAAGAACTCCTAGAATATGAAATTCCAAAATTCTCAAATCCTCTGATCCATTAAGAAGTTTATCTACTAGATGAAAGGGTGGGGGAATCTGAGCGCTTTGTCTCTTCTGTCATTCATGGGGAGGGGGGAGTGAGAGAGAGGTAGACTGAGACAGTTGTCCCAATATCCCTTTGCCTCATTTTCAAAGTTAGTCTTGCAATAGACATCCCCCTTTTATTTAATTGGAGCATTAAAAAAGGGCAATTTGCAGCATGTCATTGTAACATTTCAGCATTCCTAATAAGAGTTGGGTGGGGGGAGGGTGTCAGAAATGTAAACATTATACTATATTTTTTCAGTGAAATATTTTTTGCTAGAATATTTTTGGGTTTTCTGAAATACATAATCCTGTGGCCTTCTATTTCACACTAAGTGAAAACATATATATGTCAGAACAAATGAGTTAACGTATGTAAAGTGCTTTGTAAATCTTAAAACACTGTAAAAATGCTAGCTATTATTGTTAGCTCCATAGGTAGAAATCAACAACAATTCAATTTAATAAATATTTATCAAGTATTTACCTTGTATGTCTGTTGTACAAAATGATAGAAATACAATGAAAAATGATATATTTCTCCCCTCAGGAAGCCCATCATTTATAGAGAATATGAGACATGATTGTACAGCTAAGTTAACACAGTGGCTAGAGTGTTATGCCTGGAGTCAGGAAGACCCAAGTTCAGAACTGTCCTTAGATACTTACAACTGTGTGATTCTGGGCAAGTCACTTCACTCTGTTTACCTCAGTTTTTTCATCTGTAAAATAATTCAGAGAAGGAAATGACAGACTACTTCAGTATCTTTGCAAGAAAACTCCAAATGAAGAGTCAGACATGACAAACAATAAGATAGGATTATCTGAAGGAATCCAGGATCTTATCAGCATATGGAATTCTGAATATGAGAACTCCTCACCTGTCTAGGTTGTTACCAGAAGCACTAAGCTCTTTAGTGACTTGCTCAAGGTCTCATATGCAAGTACATGTTCAAGGGACATTTTGAATCCTGGTCTTTTGGGATTCTAAGCTCAACGTTCATATACTATACCATATTTCTTCTGCCATGACACATGGATTTTCATATATGACTAGGATACTAACTAGAAATTGCTTAAGTGCATAGGAGAGTGACACAAAGTGAGAGGGAGAACTGTCTTGTTGGGAGAATCAAGAAAGGTTTCATGGAGAAATGACAACTAAATTGAATTTCAAGCAAGGGGAAACACATCAGAAAGACACCAGGTTAGCATCATGGAGAAATCAGCTTTGGCCATAGGAAATAATTGGAAAACAATGAGTGGTGCAGTCTTTTTTAAATGAACACATGGAATGAAGAAATGTAAAATAAATTGGAAAATTAGGTTAGAGACAGATTATAGAAAGCCTTGAATGTCAGGTTAAGGAGTTTTATTATATTATTTTGGAAATGGAAATCATTGAAAGTAATGTGCTTAGCTCCATTCATTAAAAATATTGCTTTGGAAATATTTGGCAGGAATAATGTGAAGGAGAAATTGAGGAAATGAAAAAAGAAAACAATTGGGGGGGGCTATTGCATTTGCCACATGGAAGATTGTGAGGGATTGACATTTTGGAAGTGGAAGTGGGGGACAAATGTGTGAAATATTTGAGATGCAGAATTGACAAATTTTGGCAAATTATGGTGAAACAGAGAAGAATCAAGAATGACAGTAAGGAATAAACCATGGATGAATGATGCTATTGAATCCTTTTTATATGAATTAGAGAGCTGGACATTTCCCCAGGTTGAGGAACCACAAACCCTAAGTCATTTTTTTATGTGATTTGAGAAAAATCACCATTATTTAGAAATTGCTTATTTTTAATTTTGGTCACACATTGTAGATTGAGTTATTTGAACTTTTAGGGTGTGGCACATATACACCTGAACAATAAATAGTCACACATCTTTATACCAAAAAGAAGGAAAGACAAGTGTAGATGTAGTGATAAAATAGTTCTGGGAAAACTCCACCCAAATATCACTTCCTTTCCTCCTAAAGCTAAGGAACATATAATCCCATTAACAGCATCTCCTTTGGTTTTTTACCTATTAGTCATTTGTGATGTAATAAAGACCAGGGCTAACTAGGGACAATAAATCTGGTAGTTTCGGTTGCGCCATTGTAATGCCCTGTGTATATTTAAAAGGTAAGCAGTGATATATATTTATGGGTGCTGATGTAATAGCTATTAGATTTATAATACATAGAAGAAGCATAATTTTATTATAAAGAGCAATAGTTTACAATCTTATTATTGTTTATTACTGACGTCAGTACTGAACCATAATACGAATCATGCAACAACTAAAAATAATAAAAATAAATGTCAACTCTTTTACCAAGGATGGCTCCTCTTTTGAGCGAATGTCGATTTTTAAGAGCAGACTCACAGCCGCCTGGGTATGTTTCCTAAGACCTCTTACCTGTGGTTGTGGCAGCTTTGACCTTTCATGTTGTTATTGAGAAAGCTAAGCAGGGCACGTTATCATGTCCCAGGCAAATTTTCAGGACGGGATTCAAGTTGGAAACCAGTGTAATACAGAATTAAGAGTTAAGGATATTTGACTGGTCCAAAGTAGCCACTTGTTGTTGGAGTGAGATTGTGGACTAGAGTAGAGGACCAAGAAGTTTTTCTTTCAGTGGCAGGCTCTGAAAACCATGAAAACAAAGATAATACCAGAAACTGAGAGGCAGCCCCAGGTGTCACAAATGGATTGTGTCTCTCTTGTGAGCCCTAAAAGATGGCTTGTTTTACCACAAGCAACCTTACACGAAGATTTTATCAGTTTCCACTGGAAAAAAGGGGACTCGGAATTGTAACCCATCAAGACAGCTCATGTCAAGTAGAAAAATTAAACCCCATCAGCAGAGACAAATCTGCGATCCCATCTATTGGTTTTAATGACAGAGGTAGCTTTTTAGCTTAATGTCACCAGAAGACTCTGATGGAATTACAGCCTTATTAAGTAAATTGACTGCACCTCACATACTGAATGATACATGTGGGTCTGATATATAACTACACAAATGACAACCCTTCACAGTATCACATGTAGAATGGAGGACATGTGACCTGTAGCCATGGAATAAAACATGTTATTCTGTGCAAAACTCCATTCAAAGCATTCTTATTTGCAATGAAGAAACTCAAAAATTGTTGCAAACCAAGAGTTCCTATCTTACATGAGTAAAATGAAAAGATGCAAAGGAGACTGAAAGAAATAAAAATGTCTCTAAGGTGAGGAGGTATAAAGGAGGAATACCTGGATTCAAGACCTACTATTGGCCCATATTGGCTGTGTTGTCTGGCCAGGTTATTTATCCTTGGCTGATATGTGCTAAGAGAGAAGAAGGTGTTTCTTCACCAGCAGCTCTGTATATTGATGAAATGATAGAGCCAGATCTCCTACAAACAAGACCTGGTCTATGTATAACACTCATATTGAGGCAGAACTGCATTTTCCTTACTATTACTACTACTGTTACATTCTATATTTATATTTATATGGGACATTGTGGATTGTGAATTAAAACAAGTATTACTATTTTAATCTTACAGATAAGGAACTGAGGGGTAAGGGGGTCCTATGATTGGATTCAAATTGCCCAACAAGTACTGGACAGCAATTCTCAAAACAAAGTTGCCTGACTTCTTGTTCATCTCATCAACTCAAAAGCAGAACAAAAATTACCCTTTTGATCTGTTTTACTTTCCCTGACTTTGGGGGTTAATCCAATATCAAATGGACTGCTAAGTGACCAGGAACTCACACTTTTCTTTAGTCCCAAGATTTTATTAGTTATTGATTTTGCAACTTTTGAATCACTCAGGGCTCTGATTGAAGCTGAAATGGCACCATACAGACTTAATAAACTGATCAAATCAAGGCGATACTTTTGTCTACAGTTTCAATCAGCCAGTCTCTCTGTATGTGGACATTGAGTCTACTGCACTGTCTGGCAAATGGGTACAGTCCTCAGTGGCTAAAAAGAGGCCATGGGTAGACAATGAGGGGATCATGAGAAAAATCAATGAACAAGGAGAAAAAAACAGAACCGAAACCATTTTATGTCCTAGAGATTTGTATTGATAAGTATCTCAAGCATATTGATCATGTAGGGACTCCAATCAATCATTGGTATGACTATCATTAAGATCATCAGATACTAGGTAGGTATGAGACTATTGCATTTGAAGTAAGGATATGATTTTAAATTCTAGCCCTCACTCTTACTAGTTCTGTGATAGTTAGAAAATTGCTTGATGACAATGATAAGCTATTGGTCCTGAGATGATGCTTTTAAGGTTTAGAAGTATACCCTAGGCCTTAGTTTCCTTATTAACCATTACTATATGATCTTGGACAATCATTGAAGCTCTCTGGGATTTTGTTTTTCATCTACAAAATAAAACTAAAAGTATTTGTGCTACTTATGTTAGGTCTGTCATGAGAAAAAGTTCTTTGTGAAATTTAAAGTATTATATAACCAGGCTATTATTTATTTGGCAGCATGTTCAAGTATCAATAACAATGTTTACCATTTTTGTAGCATTTTAAGATTTAGAAAGTGCTTTATAAAAGTTATTTCTTTAAAGCTCATAACCCTGAGAGATAAATGCTATTATCTCCTTTTTATAGATAAGGAAAGTGAGGTTGCAGGTACCTCAGGTTCACACAGCTTAGTCTGAGGCAGGTTTTAAACTCAGCTCTTCTTGATCCCAAGCCCAACTCTCTAGTCATCACATCAGTTAGTTGCCTATGTATACATGTATGTGAAGGCATATGTGAGCGTGTGTGTGTGTGTGTGTGTGTGTGTGTGTGTGTGTGTGTGTGCACTCCTGTGGTCTTGAAGACAGGAAGATCTAGGAACAAGATCTGCTTCAGACGCCTATTGACTACTTGACCTTGGGCAAGTGGTTTTCTCTTTCTGTGCCCTAGGCAACCCTTCAAGCCTAGATCTTACAGAACTGGTGGTGATTTGCATTGAGAGAGGAATTTCCCCAGTGGGAATTCCTCATATGAGTGAAATCACAGGTCTGGTCCAAAATAAGAATGATATTTTATCTTTCCTATCTTTTCCTCTAAAAAAGGTAGCCTGAAGGTTATCTACATTACTGATTTTCAAGGTGTAAATTCAGTAGGTGAATTAGCTGTAATCAAAAAAGAATAGTGAACCAATAGCTTACAAAATGAAATAAAAAGGTTTGGTAGGTCTGTAGTCTAGCAAGGTTGTTCCTCATACTCAGGAGATATCACATATAATTGGGATCAACTACTCATCTCAGACAACAGCTTTCAGAGGCTTTCCATTCCTTTATGCAAATTGCCACTTGAAACAAGCATCAGGACATGCCTAGAAGAACTGTTACTTGGAGAGGTGTCATTTGTTCAGAAAGAGAAACAAGACTCCTATCTTTCTACTTTGCTTCCCTTGGTGCCTAGCAAAGAGTTTCAGGTATTCAATATATATCTTAATCAACTGAATGAATAAATACCAAATTAGCTGTAGAACTGTCCTCCTCTTGGATGTATTCTTATTGCTGTGACTCTATTCAGAAAAATGAAATATCCTGCATTTGTTTGTTGATGCCCAAGATTTAATAATAATGAACTCTACCCAAACCATACATGCCATCAAGTGATATTTTTAATATCATGGTCCTGGTGACATTTACACGCCACTTGAACTTTACTTCAGTGGTTTATATATTACCATCAGCAACCCTTTAGAGAAGAGTGTCCTGATGATAGTTTATTCTCCTTGTTAAAATTAATTCTAGAATTTAAAAAATACAATCATGTTTCAACCATCTCCAACATTTTAAGTGCCTCAGAATCATATGGATATTCTGAAAGAGAAACTCTCAATTAGGATATGGTCTTTTAGTTTCAGGATGGTGATAAGATACAGTCATTTTCATTTAAAAGGAATTAATGCCCATTCAACCAATGCCTCTCCTCATTTTCCTGTAACCACAGAAACACATTCCAAGACTATTGCCATGAGACAATTTCCCTCAACAACTTATTGCTGTTTTTTTTGCTTAAAAATTATTGATTTTTTGAATTTATATCATCTCCATTTCTAAATATGTTATTTTTCTTCCCCACTCCAGGGAGTCATGCTTAGTAACAAAGAATAAAAAGAAAGAAAAAGGAAAAAATTCAGCTATCAAAATTAACCCAACTCTCAAATGAGTCTGACAAAATATGCAATACTCCCCAAAATAGTCCTCTACCTCTGCAAAGAAGAGAGAAAGTGCAATAGATTAATAGACCTGGGCTCGTGAAGATCTGAGTTCAAATCTAGCTTCAGAGACTAGCAAGATCTTCTTGGTCAAGTCATTTAACTTCTAGTCACCTCAGTGAATGGGCCTAATAATAGCATCTATGCCCCAAGATTGTTGTGAGGATCAAATGACATTTATAAAGCTCACAGCACAGTAACTAGGACATAGAAGATCCTTAATAAATGCTTATTTCCTTATTTCCTCCTTTAGGACCTTGATCATTATAATTAGATAATTAGTTTCTCTTTGTTGTTATTATTATTCTTTTACATTTATTTTTCATAGTAATCTTGTTTTGTTTGTTTGTTTGTTTGTTTTGGAGGTAATGGTGTTAACTGACTTACCCAGGGTCACATAGCTAGTAAGTGTCTGAGGTTGCCTCCTTATTCATCATTTTAATAGCATGCATTATAATGTGAAGTCTATATAGTGCAGAGAAAAAATTCTGGCATTGTAGTCAAAGGACCTATGTTCAAATCTTGCTTTTGCTATTTTTGACATTGGGCAAATAAATTAACCTCTCTAAGCTTCAATTTTTTTCATCTATAAAATGACGAAGTTGGATGATATGATCTTGAAGACCCCTCCCTCCCTCCCTCCCTCCAAGACTACTGCCTTTTCATGGAAGAAGGGTTTGAGAAATTTGAGAGATACCCATGAAGGACGGATCATAGGGGAGACTTCTGACAAAAGGTGATCTACTAGAGAAGGAAATGGAAAACCACCCCAGTACCTTTGCCAATAAATTCCATGAAGAGCATGAAAATACTAAAAGGCATGACACTGGAAGATGAGCTCCTCAGGTCAAGGATCTGACATGCTATGGTCCATGGAGACACAACAGAAAAACTGAACAACAGTAATGACAAGATCCCTTCCAGCTCTAAATGTATGATTCTACTGTTTCATAGCATTCATGAACCACAATTCCTTTAGCTGGGCCCCTACTATTTGTTTGTAGTTCTTTACTACTGAAAAAAAAGTGCTGTAATAAATCTTCTATTGCATATTTATAAAGCAATATGACATACTGTTTTATAAGGACTTGAAGTCAATTCCTTCTTACTTTTCTGATGGAAATGCCCATGAACCTTGAGAAGGAGGTGTGCTAATTTATAACAATTCCAGTCAACTACATTTGAACTTTGAGATGTCAACTTGTTGATAGAGAGAAAACAGTTGAGAGAGAGATCTCTGTATTGCAAATTTAGTTAAGAATTCAGGCTTTCCCTGTGTTCACAGAAAGACTTTGAACTTTAACTGTCTGAATTCTGGGAATTGTAGTCTCAAACAGATTTGTTTTCTCCTTGCTCCAGGAGAAAGATTCGTAGAGAAGTTTGTGCAATTATACATTCAGGTGAGAGAAGGCACAAGCATAGAGTTGAGAAGTGTCTTAATAGTGGCTGGTGTGTGAAGGAAGATAGAGAAGCCCTTGTTGGTACCTTCTGAGGGGAGCACCTGGAAGTTGAATTCTTGGCTCTAGGGGCTAAGCCTCTATTCATTATTAGTTATTAACTTTAGGGGAAAAAACTCTCTGATGGAGTTGTTAGAATGGATTATGATTTTTAGCTATGCTCCCTCCTTTGAGATGAGCAAAAGTACAGAGGTTAACTACCCCTCCACCCCCACTCCTCTTCCCCAGAAACTGCCAGGCAATTTCACACAATTTTCTCTATTTAAGCTGCTTCTAATTCCCGATTTGTATCATATAAAACTATGATCAATCATAACTTCTTTGTGATTCATGTCTGTTAATTAATGGCATAAAGTGAAATTGTGATGGAGGAAGCCAGTGAATAGGTTGAACAGAAATAACGACAGTGAAGACACACATTTGCTGTCTGATTGGAATAGCAGGGGAAACGAATTGCCATTCCTCCCCCATCCTCCACTCCATCGATGGAGGATAAACCAGAGGAGATAGACATTTATGATTTAAATCCCCTGAATAGTAGAGAAAGACAAACCATATGACTAAGTACCATTTACTTGTAGGCCAAGGAATTATTAATATCTAGTGAAAAAGGGATTAAACACCATGCTCAAGGGAAAAACCACAAACTACAACATATTAGGACTCTTAAATATTGACAAAACCAAACCCTGCTATCTATTTATTGTATCTCATTGGTTGGACTATAAATTGTGTTTCTCCTCCCCTCCTACTTCCAGTTTGAAAGAAGTTTTTAAGGACACTCAGTAAGTATCTCATAGGTATAGAAACAATTGCTTCCCCATTGACCTTTACCCATGTTGGAAGAGCCTGGGCTCTACCTGGTTAGTCTACCAACACAGGTGCTGTGAAGTAAGGAAGTAGATTCCTTTAACTTGCATTCTCTACTCCAAACCACTGTCTTCAAACCTTCCTTGAATTTCTTAGAGAGGAGGTTTGTGTGCAAATCACCCTTCCTTTTCAGGTTTCTTATCTTCCCCTAAACCCTCCTACTAAATCCCTAAAGTTAGAGAAACTGTTTCTGGTAGGTGACTGACTGAAAGAAATACCAGGAGACCTTTTTCCCAAAGAATTCAGGGGTCACTTCATATTGGTGACCAGATGAACTTAGGTCTGCTAAATCCGCTTGCAGAAGCTGCCCTTCACAGAGCAGGAAAGCAGACAGGAAAGGGAGAATGGCCATAGAGCAGTGAGGATTTCAAAGTTTGTGGGTGAGAGCTTTCCCTAGGAGTCAAAATGGAAACAGTAGATGGGAGAACACAAGTATTTCTGTATCTTAACTTCAAGTCCCTTTCCTCTTTAGGACATCCTCCATAAATTGTTAAAGTGATTTTTCCTGAAGTAGAGTCTTTCTGCCACAAACCTTTCCCTACTCTAATTGTTCCTCCATTCAGCCACTAAAATTATTTTCCTAAAGCTCAGATCTGATCATGTATAAACTCTGGTGTTCCCCATTGCCTTCAGATTGCTCTGTTTGACTTTTAAAGTCCTTCATAATCTAACCCCCTCCTGCATTTCCACTCTTTTTATCTTTCTTTGACACTGAACTCTTGGCTTTCCATGAATTAGATACTCTGTCTCTGGATTTCAGACATTTTCTCTGACTGTCCCTCAAGACCAGACTTCTGCTCCAACTACTCACCTCCTTGACTTCCTTTAAATTCCATCTAAAATCTTACTTTATACACCTGCAGAAACCTTTCCCCAACCCTTCTTAGCTACTCTGCTTTCCCTCTGTTATCTCTTATTTATCTTGGATGTTGTTTACTTTTTACATATTCATTTGTATGTTTTCATCCCCATTATAGATTTTGTGTGCATTGAGGGCAAGCATTATCTTTTTCATTTTTGGACTTCCATGGTGCCTGCAGAGTCAGTCCTTAATAAATGTTTATTGATTGAACAATTAAAGCCTGACCACATGCTTCCCCCTCAATGAATTCCAATAACTCCCTATTGCCTCAAAGCCCTTTATAACCTGAATGCTTCCTACCTTTTCAGTCTTTTTACATTTTGCTCCCCTTAACAAACTCTGCAATCCAGGGACAATGGCCTCTTTGCTGTTGCTCATGCACATCTCCCTACCTGGAGCAATTTTCCTGGTTGTTTCCCCAAGCCTGGTACTTACTCCCTCCCCTTCTTCACCTCCTGGCTTCCCTGCTTTCTTCAAGTCTCAGATAAAGTTTTTTTCTTCAAGAGGTCATTCCCAGTCCTCCTTAGTACCTACCCTCTGAGATTATTTCCAGTTTAACTTGTTTGTACGTACTTGTTTACTTGTTTTCTCTCATTAGATTATGAGCTCCCTGTAGACTTGGGACTATCTTCTACTTTTCTTTATCCCCCCCCCCCATTTAGCATAGAACCCTTCACACATATAAGTAAGTATTTAATAAATGCTTATTGACTGACTGTATCATATTTCAATGAGACTATAAGCCAAGAACTAAAATGATTTTAAGTTGTGTATCTCTCTTATTGTCTACCATAACATCCTATATGTTTATTTGTTTGTTTTTTTTTTTTGTAGTGGTGGTGGTAGTAGTGGAAAGGAGACAACATCCTGTGGATTCTTTGGTCTAGAGAATTCCTACTGAGAAAATTTCTCCAAGATGGAATATGCTCTCTAGAAACTACAACATGAGACATTAAGAATGAGATGCTAAACTGAGTGATACAAACAGATGTTCAGATCACCTCAGGCTGAGGCAATCAAGGAAGACTTTTTCATTTAAGGAAGTGGGGGGGCGTCTAGGTGGCATAGTGGATAAAGCACCGACCTTGGAGTCAGGAGTACCTGGGTTCAAATCCGGTCTCAGACACTTAATAATTACCTAGCTGTGTGGCCTTGGGCAAGCCACTTAATCCCATTTGCCTTGCCAAAAAAAAAAAAAAGAAGAGAGAGGATCTCCTACCACAGACTGGCATCTAATAGATAGAGATGATCACATTTCATAGCTTTTGTCTTTTCAGCAAATCAGGAAAATACCACCTACACTAGGATTTGGGAGTTTCTGGCCCTTGGTTTCATTTCAGTCAATCTTCATAATCAAGTTGCTTTAATTGTTGCTGCCCATAGAAGTGCTGTATTTCAAAGGGATGATAATAACTAGCTGAAAATGAGACTAGAAATGAATTGCAAATTCACATTGAAAATAGCCTTGAATATCAAGATGAAAAGTTCAGGTTTTGTTTTGTAACAGTATGGCTACTGGAAATATTTGAAGAATATAGTAATTTGATGAAAGTCATATTTTAAAGAAGATTAATGTGACAGTTCTGCCAACAGATAGATTGACTGGGAGAGAGAAACTAGAGCCATGGGGACTATTTCAATAGTCCAGGTGAGAGGTAATGAGAATCTAAACTTAGGTACTCATTACAGCATAGTAAGAGAATAAATAAATGAAGAAGCAAATCTCTGAAAAGCTATAAGAAGTATCTTTGAAACATTGTGATGAAAGGGTTGAAGACTGAAAGGAAAGGAGAGCTGAAAATGGCAAATGATTGTGTAAAGGACCACGTTTTTAACATTTATTTTTGTCTCTGTGAATGTAACAAGGATTAACTGTAATCTGAAACTGAGAACAAGAGGCAACTGTTAGGGGGACAGTCTGTAAAAATCTGCCAAGATATAGACAAAATGGTGGAGGAGAGTGTTCTTTAATGCCATGTAGACCCGGTGGTGGGTCATCTTAGGCACTTAGACCACTGATGGATATTATGGCAGCGTCATTAGGTACCATTTCAGAGAAGCTGTGAGTGGCCTGTAAAAACCTTGAAGACTGCTAAAGAGAATTGCAGTGAACAACTTTTATAAAAGGGAGATGGAAAATCCTAGAAATTTCAGAGTATTCAATTTCAGTCTGATACTGGGGCAAGATCCTAGACTAGTTGTGCTGCCTGAAGAGCCTATTGAATCTTTCCCTTCTTCTCCATCTCTCTTTCTCTCTATTTTTTTAGTCTCTTACCTTTATTTTCCAGTCACTTCAGTCATGTCCAATTCTTAGAGAACCTATTTGGGATTTTCTTGGCAAAGATACTGAGTGATGTGCTATTTCCTTCTTCATTTTACAGATGAGAAAACTTGGGCAAACAAGTTTAAATAATTTGTCCAGGGTCACATAGAATTTGGATCAGTTTTCCTGACTCTAGGTCTGTTGCTCTATCCACTTTACCACCTAACTATCCAGTTCCTTTGCCTCTCTCTAATTCTGTGCTTTAGTTTCCTTGTCTTTAAAACTAGGAACTTGGAATAGATAATTGTAAATTGTAAAGACCCTTTTGTCTCTCTCCTCTATCCTCATTTTTTCTCCTGGATAGTGTAAACTCTGATGATGAGTCCTGACTTTTGTCACTTACTAGTTGTGTGAACATGGCCAAGTTGCTTAACATCCCTAAACCTGTTTTCTCCATCTGTATAAAGAAGAGAACTAGAGGTATTATTATTAGTTCAGTTCCAGAACACTGCAATAAAGCAATATCACAATTAAGTGAGTCATATTAATTTTTTGATTTTCCAGAGTATATTAAAGTCATGTTTACATTCTACTGCTGTCTATTAAATATGCAATAGTATTAGGTCTAAAAACTATATATATCTATATATATATAACTTAATCTAAAAAAGATTTTATTGCAAAAACAATGCTCCTCATCATCTGGGGTTTTAGCAAGTTGTATTCTTTTTTGTTGGTGTAGGTCTTGCCTTGATGTGAATGACTGCTGACTAATCAGTGTAGTGTTGCTGAAGGCTGGGATGGCTATTGCAATTTCTTAAAATAGGACAACAATGAAGTTTGATGCATCAATTGACACTTATTTTCTTGAAAGATTTCTCTGTAGCATACGATTCTGTTTGATTGCATTTTACCCACATTGACTCAAAATTGGAGTCAATGCTCTTAAACCTTGTTCTGTTTTGTCAACTGAGTTAATGTAGTATTCTTCAATATTGTTGTGTCTCAAGGCAATATGAAGGCCTGAGGAGAGGAAGAGAGACTGCAGGAGGAGGTGGGGAATGATTGTTGTTGGTGCAGTCAGAACATATATGACATCTTTTGATTAAGTGCACTGTCCTGTATAGGCACAATTCATGGTGCCCCAAAACAATTGCAATAGTCATGTTAAAGATAAATAATCACAGATCATCATAAGAAATATGATAATATTAGTAGTTTGAAATATTGCAAGAATTCAACAAAAATATGAGAGACATGATATGAGTACAGGTTATTGGAAAATTTGTGCCAATGGATTTGCCTAATGCAAAGTTGCCACAAACCTTCAATTTGTAAAAAACGCAAACGTCAACCCTCCCCCAAAACCCCTGTGATATCTGTAAATTCAATAAAACAAGGTATGCCTGTACTTGATTATTGAGAGAATCACAGGAGATACCAAGGTCACTTAATATAGTGATTTAAGGTTTAAATGGAGCTTCACTTTTATCACCAGTGTGAGGTTAGTTGTGTGACTATCATCATGTTCATTTTATGGATGAGGAAACTGAGACACAGAGAAATGAATTACTTATTTAAGGTCACATAGTTAATAAATGTCTGAGCTGGGAATTCAATCAAGGTCTCCTGGTTCTAAGTCCAGAACTTTTTCCATTGCTTTATAAAGAATAAATTTCCATAGATGTCAGTTATTTTCCTTTTCTCTTTTTTTCTCCCCCCCTTCTTTCTTTCCCACTGACTACATACATTTTAGTTTTCCTTTTTAATCTTAATTTTAAAAATTGGAGCTTTAACCTTGTATGTCTCTCTTTCTCAAAACTAACCAGCTAATCTAAGTTTTCACTTCTTTGTGGTCTTTTATTGATATTTTTTCTTCCTGTCTACCAGGGACCTGGAGATCTAACCTACTGGTAGGAGTAGAATTCAAAATGACCTTGAGAAATAGTGGTCAAGATGACCTTTTGAATATAAGAAAAGTAAGAAAAAAAGGGCTCACTGACAACAAATAGTATAAAGCTAGGGACAAGGACAATCTCTGTGATTTAATTGATTTAAGGAACCAATTCAAATCAGCCTTTTTTTAAATTGACAGTTTTGAAGAGGCACCTAGCATACTGAGAAGCTGTGACTTATGCAGTCACACAGACAGTATCATTACTAAAAAATAAACCTAATGAACCATTAGTGTTTGCATTTCATTTTAAAAGAGGACAGGCAATGTCCTGACTCATGTATGAATTGGATTTAAGTGAGGTAGAGTGGCACAAAAATCATCATCCTCACTCTCCTAGAGTCATCAAAGTCCAGTGGCAGGACAAAAGTCTAGATGACTGGTGATATCCCTAAATGCAGCAGTGACCTTGGCTTCTTTGTTGTCAGATCAAGCACTAAGCATTCCACAACTTCTATTGTATGTAAAATGCAATCAAACAGCATCATATACTACAGAGAAATCTTTCAAGAAAAAAAGAGTCAAGTGATGAATCACTTCGTTGTTTTCCTATTTTAAGAAAAGCCCATATTCCAGCCTTATAAACCATCACTGATCAGTCATAACATCAAGACAAGACCTGCACAAACAAAAAAAGATTAGGACTTAACTGCCTTCATAGCCACTGGAACAATTTGTTCTCATTCATCCATTCCACCAAGGAAAGTCTTCAGGTGTTGGGGTAGACAGGTTTAAGGCTGTTCAGTTACCCTCAATCTGATTTAGCCTGTCTGCCAAGCTTTTTAACTGGATCGTGGCTGCTGCATATGCTATGGCTTCTTGGAGCCTCAGGTGAGAGCTGGTTGATAGGTGCAAAAGGACTGGGTAAGCCCTCACATTAGT
Organism: Macrotis lagotis; assembly: GCF_037893015.1. Lineage (NCBI taxonomy): Eukaryota > Metazoa > Chordata > Mammalia > Peramelemorphia > Peramelidae > Macrotis > Macrotis lagotis. Next base: position 494,629,737 of record NC_133666.1, read on the forward strand.
GGTGCTAGTCCTTTTGAATACTCCAATACTTTAAGCCTAGCTGAAGAAAACCTAGATGGGTATAAATATGTCTAAAAAAGACCTAGAGGTCAAAATATGATTCAAACTGAAAATGACTCATCATTGTAGTACTGTGTCAATGAAAGTATTGCTAGGGGTATGATATGCTAAAGTTAGTAAATAATTTTTCCAGCATACTAGAAAATAGTCTTATCCTTTTGAGAGTATTGATTGTACCCAATTTAAGATTCCACTTTTGAAGAGAAATAGAAATATGGAGGTAGAAAGTGTGAAAAGGACCTCTAATCAATAATGATTAGAAGAGCTGAACCAGAAAAGATAAATGAGTTGAGAGTATTTAGTCTAATGAAAAGAAATCTAAGGAGTAATTTTTAAAAATTCTCACCCAAAGAGTAATGAAGGGAGGGGAATTATGCATTGGCAGGGAATGGAGTAAGGGTAGCTAGGAGGCAGAGAGGATAGAATTCTAGGCCTTGATTTAGGAAGCTGGAAAAAGAAATGGCAAACCACTCAAGGGTCTTTGACAATAAGACCCAAAAAGGGATCATGAAGAACTTGACATGACTGAAATGAATGAATAAATACTACACACACACACACACACACACACACACACACACACACACACACACACACAAAGCTTTACAAGGAGGAAGCATTTTCTACTTTACATGTGCACTACCAAGAGCTAATAGGATAATCAGAATGAAATATTCTCTGGGTGAGAAGAAGGTCAGAGTTACTGTTGGTTTGGTGGTAAAGGCTAGATTGCTGAGAGAAGGGTCTGCCTCTAGGGTTGAAAAGCAAAATTCTGTGATGCCACACATTGCAAATGGAAGGCAAAGAATATGTACAACATATTTACACAGTAGACACTTAAAAAGTGCTTGCCAACTGAGCGATTGGATTTAGGGGTCAGTCTTCTCATTCTCTGACACAGATCTCATTCAGACTCTCATGTAGACTATTACGGATGGGAGGGACCTTTGAAATGATATAGTCCAATTCACTAATTTTGCAAGGGAAAAAACTGAGGCCCAGAGTGGGGAAGTGACTTGCCTCGGGTTACATAACTAATTAGTAAAACAGTCGTAGACCTCCTAAAAACTAGGATCATAAACCTAGGTCATCTAGTCTAATATTATCATTTCACTGATGAATAAATTGAAGTCCAAGAAGACTGTGACTTACCCAGGGGGTGTCAGGTGGGGTTTGAACCTAGATCCTAGATTGCAATAGCAGGATCCTTTCCACAGTACCAAGGTGGCTTCTAGATTACTAGCCTAGTACTTCAACTGTTCTACCATCCTGGATCTATGATGATTAAAGATATTAAAAGGAGTAAAACTAGAAACACTAGAAGGAGGTAAAAAATGGGGGGATGTGGCTTGGGGGAAGTTAATAAGGGAGATGGCCATGAATGTGGAGGGTCCAAAGACAGACTAGAGATCAGTCTTTCGATGCAGCTGTGTGATTCTTTCCACCAGAGCATATTCCCCAGCTATGCACAATTGGTGGGTAGAACAGTTATGATTAAGATGAGTCCTGGAGGGACAAATCCATTGTTAATATGTGCCCTGAAAACCATTTACCGGTCAGAACTGCTGTAGGTTAGCCAGGGAGACCGGATCCTGCCATTTTCAGCTCACTGTTGTTTATTTCTTACATAATGGTCATCAGAGCTCCTCGGATGGTTTATGTTACGTGTGGTAAAGAAATGACTGTAAAAATCCTGTTCTGGGTTGGTCATTCAGCATCAGTCACAAGGGAGTCACAAAAGAGCTTATGGAGACCTGTATATGATCCGAGGATTGACTGTAAATCACTGATTGGATTGGTCAGGGAAGAAAGTAAGTCTTTCTTCTAACCCTGCTCTCCCACTGTAAACATCTGTGAAAAATCAGGCCCGGACCGGGATAAGATGGGCTGTTTCCTGCACTTATGGTATGGAAATTTGGACCGGACCTTGACGTCATAACCAGAACAGAACTGGGAGACCATGGTCCTCTTCCTGTTTCTCTCTGGGCAATGCTTCTTGCTCAGAAAGACTGCATTGAATACTCCCTGATACAGAACCAGTGATTCTGCCCCTTCTGCCACCTAATTCCCCTCTGCTCCCTCTCTCTGTGCCTTGGTTTCCTCATCCCTAAAATGAGAGCTTTAGACTAGATGAGCTCTTGTTTCCTTTCTCGCTTCCAACTCTATAATCCGATGATCCTATTTGGTTTCTCAAAAGAGGCTTGGATCACAGACCAGCAATGCCTCAGATCCCTTAACAAGATGAACAGGGGAAAACCAGGCCTTTTTGAGCTGCCAAACACATTTCCTTTACATGTTATATCCCAGCTATATGGTAGTAAGCATGCCTTTCAACTATTAGAAGTCTAATAACAGATGGCCAGGTCTCTGAGGGGAGGAAGAGGGCAGGGAAATATACCCAAATCAGTTCTATGAGGTTTTCCTTCAAGGACGCTACCATGAACCTGACAAAGCTGTACTTAGGAAATGAGTGGAGTAATTTACAGCTGTCCTAAAGCTCTTTTATCGTCCATGCTGTGGTTTTAGAGAAATGCTTGTCTTCCCAGAGACTAATACTTGATATGAAGTCTTTTTAAGGGAAAGTGGTGGATTCAATATTCAAATTTTTTTCCTACCAGAATCAGATTACAGGAATTGGCTGGGACAAGCCTTGGGGGCCCCCCCACCCAGTGCCCCTTGAACATCAGTTTTTAAAATCTAATCTCAGCACAAACTGACCTATTTCTATGGTCACTATAGCAGGGGAATATCTTTTGATTTTTTTTCACCATATGTGAGACTGTGTGCCTCAGATGTTACATTTTGGGGAGTTGCTTAGAATCTATTTTTGCATACTCTAAAATGGAACTCAAGGGACAATTGTATACTAATCATATTGTGAACAAAATTTGCAAGGCACAGACCCCTGTGATCTAGATGATAAGGGTTATCCACATTTGTTCTATATCTTTGTGAGCTAGAAGTTCCCTAAAAAAGTCTTGGATATCTTTAAGAAGGTGGATTCTATTACTTTAGCATGTGCAGACATAGTAAGCATCTCAAGTGTGGTAGCATTGATTGGGACCAACCCCAGGCTATTCAAAACATTGACTAAGCCCTTTAATCAGAAAACTGGGGCTCAGTAACTGGACACCCCAACCATTCATGTCTTCTCTGGAGGAGCTCACAAGAAGATGGAAAGATGTTAAAACTTCTACCATGAAAGCAGAGCCAGAGAAGTTCAACTCTGGTGATTCTCCAGTACTTGGAAAATAGAAGAATTATTTGGGGAAGAAATAGTAGTATTTTTCACTACAAGAATAGGCCATGGGGTGTGCCCATGGAACAGTGTCCTAAAATCATTTTATATCCTAATAATTTCCAGAGTAGTATCTGGAAGTTATCCTCTCTGAGATGGAAGACCTCAGGAACCACCTGAAATGTGAGAATTTCTACTTCAGAAACTGGCAGTACTACAAATCACAGCTTGATTTATTGTTTTGTTGATTGTCTAGACTTAAGAAAATAATGGACTAATAATATGGATTGAACTTAAAAGTGTGTTGGGTACATAGTTTTACCTGAGGGCCAGTTGTTAAATATTTATCAATACACTCTTGGAATGTATCTGAGACAAGAGAACAAGGGTCACCAGAAACCTTTAGTAAATTTCTCAGTAGGGGACTTTTGACAATGAGAATCATTAGACCACATGCAAATTGGAGCTCTTGACTTTGAAAAAGACTGTCACTGTTAAGTTTCAAAACTATGCCATAAGGTTCAATTTCAAGGGTAGACTGGCTATAATCCACTGATTTTTCCCATCACAAATTTAGATGCTGCCTATGGGAGATGAATAGCAGTCCTATATATATATATATATGTATTGACAAGTATAGCATGCCTCTAGAAGCCAGGGAAGATGAATGAAGATGTAGCTGTCCTGCCTTGTGGACCATATTAATCTAAAGCTATGATGCTACCCAGAGATGGTGGGAAGACAACTTGTGGCATGCAAGGAGATGGGACTCTACTATGTGGATATATGGTTGAGAGCCTGAGCCTTGCACCAGAGAAAAGGACCATCTGTATTTATGGACTTTGTGGCATTGATCTGTCCTCTTTGCTTCAGTTGTTTTTGTGAGATGAAGAGTTTTGAAGAGTAAAACAGGATAAGGAAGCAAGGGATAACCTCAGAGACTCAAATTTGGTTCCTCAGAAGTTACTGAGACAATGGCGGAAGTGTTATACTGGAATAGAAAAAATTCACACTAAGAAGCAGTTGTCCTTTGTTCTATGGCAATGTAGGAGCACCACATCATGGTGGTCAATCAGTAAAAATTTATTAAGAACCTACAATGTGCCAAACACTGAGGAAACAAGAAGAGTCAAAAGAAAGTCCCTGACTCAAGAAACTCAAAAATCTAATGGCAAGGAAAACAAGCAAACAAATATGTATGATCAAGCTAGGTTCAAGATACATAGGAAATAAATAAGAGAGAGAGAGAGAGAGAGAGAGAGAGAGAGAGAGAGAGAGAGAGAGAGAGAGAGAGTCCTAAAACTAAGAAAGGTTGGGGAAGGCTTTCTGTAGAAGGTAAAATTTTGTTGGGACTTAAGGAAGTCAACAAAGTTAGTAGGCAGAAATGAGAAATCATTCCAGATTTGAGGGACATCTTGCTGTTCAGTCACACCTGACTCTTTGTGACTTCTTTTGAGGTTTTTTGGCAAAGATCTTAGAGGGGTTTGCCATTTTCTCCTTTGGCTCATCTCTGTGAGGCAAAGTTAAGTGACTTACCCAGGATCACACAATTAATAAGAGTCTGAGATCAGATTTGAATTCAGGAGTTTCCTGACTCTAGATCTGGCACTCTATTTACTATATCACTTAACTGCCCCTTCAAAAGAGTAGGTGGCAGGGAAAGATTAGAAGTATTTATACATTGAGAGACCATGAGTTCAGACTAGGTAATGTGTGTGTTCTTATTTTCCAAAGGGTTGATGGACAGAAAGAGTAAGACTAATACCAAATGGTGGGAGGAAGTGTTGGAGGAATAAACTAGGTATTTCTTTGTCAAGTAATGCAGTTATTTTTCTTCCTCCTTTCCTTTGTAGGGTTCATCCTTTTACCATCCTCCTATCAATTTTTTGTTGCCAAACCCAACTAGAAAGCTACTCTAATCACTTAATCATATTAAATAAAAATGATCAAAAAATCAAATTAATCAACATCATTATCAAACCTGTTGTGTATTTAGTTATTTGGGCACTCAATGTATTTTTTTTGGGGGGGGTGACCAGATGCAAAACAAAAAAAAGACATTTACCTTTCTGCTTTGGAATATTATGAAGTAGGGAATGTCCTCTGTCCCCCTGAGTGGGGTGACCAGGATGGACCAGGATGGGGTTCCCTGTGTAGACATGGTTAGAGGAGTCAGGTTACTTGGAGGTGGGCCCCATCAGCCAGGCAGACAATCCTACCCCTCTTCCCTTCAGTGGAGGGGAGCCTGGCAAGGACCCAATCCTGCAGGATTGCATGTGGTAGACTGACTCTGGTCGTTTAGCCTTTTTTTGTCACCCATGCTGTTTGTGGTCTTGTGCCTTCTGGGTCTGCTGGAAGATGCTAAAGAGCCTCGCCATGCTCCAGCATTGGAAGCTTTCATCTCCCTACCTCCAGGTCTGTTACAGTGGCATGAAAGTACAGGAACCCCCAAGCATGAAAGGATTTCCCTAAAGGAAGCAAAAGCTCTTCTCTGTGTTACTCTCTCTGCAACATTCACACTGTCATTCTTCTCATTAGGCCTGACCTGTCATACAGGCCACTGCAAAGCCACAGTGTAGGGTGACAGGCTTCCAGGGAGTGACAAAAGCTCTTACTCTACTGAGCAGCTGACTACTAGCTTTGTATAGGGAGGGGAAGGGTCCGGGAGCCCCCTTCACAGAGCTGCTGATAATAGTATCTGTTTCACCCCCTCGCTCATGCTAGAAATATGCAATGGAGCTGATCTCCCTGAGACAGCACATTAAGAACTTTTATGTGGATTCCAGAGAACAATGGAAAACCACCAGCTCTTACACAGTCAAGCTAAAGTATGACATGTTTATTAAAGAGGGAAAGAAGAGAATCTTATTGGAAAGTGACTAATAAACCTTTATTAATACCATTGATGATGGCAAGAAAGTCACAACTCATTGAGGTGTCTCAACCACATTAATCACTGCCGTAATATCTGTTAACTTACACATCATTCTGTTTTTCACTCTTTTACCTTCAGAGGTAAGTTTGCAAATATACCAGAAAAATCTAATATAAAAATAAAGGAATAATTTGAAATAATTCCAAGGAGGGGAAGAGTGGGAAGAATAATGAGAGAATGGACAAAGTGAAAAAGAATGGATTCCTAGAAACTAACCAGGTTTTCTCTTCTTTATGGTCTTGGGATTAAATTAAATGTTTTCTTCTGTTCAGTGGATCATAGCAGGAAGGAACCCCACAGATCATCTAGTCAATTTTACAAAATTGAGGCCAAGGAAGTTTAAACAACACTCAAACAGATAGAAAGCACCATGGAAAGGAATTGAACTCACATCCTTTGATACTTCTGCTTGATCAGTTAGGTATCTAGATATTCCTAAATGGTCCACTGTGAGTTGAAGAATACTGGAGGTGACTGTGCTTCGGGGTTAGGTGAACTGCTTCTATTGAGATTCAATGATTTTTGAGTTAGTATTTTGATTTCTGAGCCCTGTCCCTGAGCTTTAGAAACTCCTTGGGATCCATTTCCACTCTCCTTAAGAAAAGGGATAAGTTTCTACTTATTTTAATGTGATGTAGATTAGTGCTACAGCATAGAGAAAGCCACAGATGCAGGCTGTTGTAGCCCTATAGAAAATAGCAGTGAGGAAAATGACCAACTTTCCCATTTAATAGCCCTACTGCATATAAAACAAAACAGTTTTCTGAACCTAGGAAAACAAAAAGTGACACCTTGAAAGAGATGTAATCATTCAAAGTTCTATAATGAAAACAATCTTTGGAGGTTTAACTGGCTTCAAATTCCTCCATCCCCCCCCCCCCGCTCCTCCATTAAAGCACAAAAGTTGGCTCTGACATGCATTTTTTTTAAAAAAGAAATACTACTTATTAAAATAAGATGATGGACTTTTTTAAAAGGAAGAGTGAACTATTCTTGCTCTCTGGAGGTCTGGTAAATATTATCCTCCAGAAAATAAGGCACCTGACCATAGAAAGGACTTTTTAAACCTCACATTGTTGAGGGTGGTGGTGTAGTGGAGGTAATGGAATGGAATTCCTAATTCTTCCAAATAGTTTTATTTAAAGGGATTGGAGTATATATTAGTGAGACATAGAGGCACATAGAGGGTTAGAGGGAACTTTATCAGGAAGGACCTGGTAATAGAGTTTCTGGTCCAACAACACTTCAGATCTGAGCATAGAGTTAACTCAGCCAGTTTCTGACCCATTTGTGCTGAAATGATAATAGCCATGAACAGCTTCCTACAAGTGTTCATCATAACAAAAAAAATGAGTAGGTGGGGGGGCGGGAATCATGCTGAAGTAGGTATCTCATTAAAGCAAAGGGATGACAGCCCGAAGAAAAATCGATAACATCAATAGTTAAACACTTTTAAATGAAAGAACCGAAAAATGGGGGGAAAAAACAACACTTTGGCCAAAGAGGTAAGAGTTGCTTGCTTATGATTAACTATACTCTCATTCTTTGTAAATATTCTAGAGGGACCTGAAGGTCCCCCTCTTCTAATATAATTGAATTTCTCTTTTTACCCAGATGGACCCACCACAAAACTATGCTTCAACTGAACTTGGATCAAGGACAAAATCATAGATTATCTTTACATAGTTAGTTTTATATATATGCTCTCATTTGTATTTCCAGGGTTTATCACATCATTTAGTAGTAAGCACTTAATAAATGGTCATTCATTCATTCATTCATTCACTCCAAGTCTGTGAGATAATTACTACAAACTTTAGCATTTTAATTTTGGAAACCAAGGATCAGAGGAAATGAGTTTATCAATTAGTATCTTTCAAAGGTAGAATTTCAATGCAAGTCTTCTGATTCCAGGTTCAATATGCCATTCATTATTCTGTGTGCCTTTCACATGTCATCTGCCTCAATTTCTTAATAATGAAACTGGAGCATATTATCAGTGAAATTCTTTGCCCTTCGATTTTTAAAAATTTATTTTTGAATTTTACAATTTTTCCTCTAATCTCACTTCCCTCCCCCCCCTGCAGAAGGCAGTATGTCTTTTCATTGTTTCCATGCTATACATTGATCTAAGTTTAATGTGTTGAGAAAGAAATCATATCCCTAAAGAAAAAAAATAAAATATAAGAGATAGAAAAATTACACAAGATAATGTTTCTTTTTTAATTAAAGGTCTTTAAAATTAAAGTCTTTGGTTTTTGTTCAAACTCCACACTTCTTTTGCTGGATATAGATGGTATACTTCATTGCAGATATCCCAAAATTATCCCTGGTTGTTGCACTGATGGAATGAGTAAGTCCATTAAGCTTGATCATCACCCCTATGTTGCTGTTAGGGTGTACAATGTTCTTCTGGTTCTGCTCATCTTGCTCAGCATCACTTCATGCCAATTCTTCCAGGTTTCTCTGAATTTCCATCCATACTAGTTTCTAGTAGAACAATAGTGTTCCATAAGGTACATATACCACAATTTGTTTAGCCATTCCCCAACTGATGGACATTCACTCAATTTCCAATTCTTTTCCACCATAAACAGAGCTGCTATGAATATTTTTTGGACAAGTGATGTTTTTACCTTTTTTTCATGATCTCTTCCATATATTGACCCAGTAATAGTATTGCTGGATCGAAGGGTATTGCACATTTTTATTGTCCTTTGGGTGTAATTCCAAATTGCTCTCCAGAAAAGTTGGATGAGTTCACAGCTCCCAAATTTCCCACATCCCTTCCAATATTGATCATTGTCCTTTCTGGTTATATTGTCTAGTCTGAGAGATATGAGGTGATACCTCAGAGATGCTTTAATTTGCATTTCTTTAATAAGTAATTTAGACCAATTTTTCATATGACTATGGATTATTTTGATCTCCTCATCTGTAAATTGCCTTTGCATATCCTTTGACTATTTGTCAATTTGGGGAATGGCTTGTTTTTTTATAAATTTGACTCAGTTCTCTATATATTTTAGAAACGAGTCCTTTGTCACAAATACTAGTTGTAAAAATTGTTTCCCAATTTACTACCTTTCTTTTGATCTTGGTTACAGTGGTTTTGTCTGTGTAAAAGCCTTTTAATTTAATGTAATCAAAATTATCTAGTTTGTTTTTTAAAGATTTTATTTATTTATTTAAGTTTTACAATTTCCCCCCAATCTTGTTTACCTCCTCCCACTCCCCACAGAAGACAGTCTGTTAGTCTTTACATTGTTTCCATGGTATACACTGATCTAAGTTGAATGTGATGAAAGAGAAATCATATCCTTAAGGAAGAAAAATAAAGTATAAGAAATAGCAAAATTACATAATAAGATAATGGTTTTTTTTCTAAATTAAAGTAATACTTCAAACTCCACAATTCTTTCTCTGGATACAGATGGTATTCTCCAATGTAGATAGCCCAAAATTGTCCCTGATGGTTGCATTGATAGAATGAGCAAGTCCATCAGGGTTTACCATTATCCCCATGTTGCTGTTTCTGGCTCTGTTCATCTTGCTCAGCATCAGTTCATGCAAATCCTTCCAGGCTTCCCTGAATTCCCATCCCTCCTGGTTTCTAATAGAACAACAGTGTTCCATGACATACATATACCACAGTTTGTTAAGCCATTCCCCAATTGAAGGACATTCACTTCATTTCCAATTCTTTGCCACTACAAACAGGGCTGCTGTAAAAGTGAGGTGTTTGCCCTTTTTTTCATAATCTCTTCAGGGTATAGACCCAGTAATGGTCTTTCTGTATCAAAGGGTATGGACATTTTTATTGCCCTTTTTGATGTAATTCCAAATTGCTCTCCAGAAAGGTTGGATGAGTTCACAGCTCCATCAACAATGTATTAGTGTCCCAAATTTCCCACATCCCTTCCAACACTGATCACTATCCTTTCTGGTCATATTGGCCAGTCTGACAGGTGTGAGGTGATACCTCAGAGATGCTTTAATTTGTATTGCTCTAATAAGTAATCATTTAGAGCAATTTTTCATATGATTATAGATCAATTTGATTTTCTCATCTGTGAATTGCCTTTGCATATCCTTTGACCATTTGTCAATTGGAGAATGGCTTGTTTTTTTGATAATTTGACTCAGTTCTTTGTATATTTTAGTAATGAGTCTTTTGTCAAAAATACTAGTTGTAAGAATTGTTTCCCAATTTACTACATGTTTGTTTGATCTTGGTTACAGTGTTTTTGTCTATGTAAAAGCTTTTTAATTTAATGTAATCAAAATTATCTAGTTTGTTTTTAATGATGTTCTCCATCTCTTCCTTGGTCATAAAACTGCTTCTTTTCCATAGATCTGACAGGTAAACTACTCCTTGATCTCCTAGTTTGCTTATAATATTGTCTTTTATGTCTAAATTCTGTATACATTTTGATCTTATCTTGGTTTAGGGTGTGAAGTGTTGGTCTAATCCAAGTTTCTGCCATATTAACTTCCAATTTTATCAACAATTTTTATTGAAGAGTGAGTTTTTATCCCCAAAGTTGGAGTCTTTGGGTTTATCAAACAGCAGATTATTATTTTCATTTCCTTCTATCTCTTTTGCACCTAGTCTATTCCATTGATCCACCACTCTGTTTCTTAGCCAATTCCAGACTGTTTTGATGACTGATGCTTTATAATATAATTTTATATCTGGTAGGGCTAAGCCACCTTCTTTTGCACTTTTTTTCATCAAATCCCTGGAAATTCTTGACTTTTTATTTCTCCATATAAATTTACTTAAAATTTTTTCTAACTCATTGAAGTAATATTTTTGGAATTTTAATTGGTATGGCACTACATAAGTAGTTTAATTTAGGAAGACTTGTCATTTTTATTATATTAGCTCAGTCTATCCATGATATTTGCCCAGTTATTTAAACCTGATTTTATTTGTGAAAGAAGTGTTTTGTTAATTGTTTTAATAAAGTTTCTGAGTCTGCCTTGACATGTAGACACCCAAGTATTTTATATTATCTGAAGTTACTTTGAATGGGATTTCTCTTTCTAGCTCTTTCTGCTGTACCTTGCTAGTCATATATATAGAAATGTTGAGGATTTATGAGGGTTTATTTTACATCATGCAACTTTGCTGAAGTTGCTAATTTTTTCTAGTAGTTTTTTTAGATTGATTTTTTAGGATTCTCTAGGTATACCATTATGTCATCTGCAAAGAGTGAGAGTTTTGTCTCTTCCTTCCCAGTTCTAATTCCTTCAATTTCTTTTTCTTCTCTTATCACTGAAACTAACATTTCTAATACAATATTGAATAGTAGTGGTGATAATGGGCATCCTTGTTTCACCCCGATCTTACTGGGAATGCCCCTAGCTTATCCCCATGGCTTGTTGATGGTTTCAGATAGATACTGCTTATTATTCTAAGGAACAATCCATTTATTCCTATGATCTCTAGTGTTTTTAGTAGGAATGGGTGCTGTATTTTGTCAAAAGCTTTTTCAGTATCTATTGATATAATCATAATTTCTGATAGGTTTGTTATCGATATAGTTAATTATACTGACAGTTTTGCTAATATTGAACCAACCCTGCATTTCTGGGATAAATCCTACTTGGTCATAGTGTATTATCCTAGTGATAACTTGATGTAATCATTTTACTAAGATTTTATTTAAGATTTTTTGCATATATATTCATCAGGGAGACAGCTCTATAATTTTCTTTCTCTGTTTTAACTCTTTCTGGTTTAGGTATCAGCACCATATTGGTGTTATAGAAAGAATTAGGCAGAGTTCCATCTATTTTTCCAAAGTGTTTATATAGAATTGGAACCAATTTTTCCTCAAATGTTTGACAGAATTCACTTGTGAATTCATTTGGCCTTGGAGATTTTTCTTAGGGATTTCATTGATGGCTGGTTGAATTTCTTTTTCTGAGATGGGATTATTTAGGTATTTAATTTCCTCTTCAACCTGTGCAACCTATATTTTTGTAAATATTCATCCGTTTCATTTAGATTATCAAACTTGTTTTTTTCATAAAACCAGTCCTTGGTTTTATTTATTAGTTTAATAGTTTTCTTAAATTCAATTTTATTAATCTCTCCTTTAATTTTTAGAATTTATAATTTGATATTTAATTGAGGGGTTTTAATTTGTTGTTTCTTCAATTTTTTTAGATGCATGTTTAGTTCACTGATTTTCTCTTTCTCTGATTTATTCATGTAAGCATTTAAAGATATAATATATCCCCTGATAAACTGCCTTAGCTTTATCCACATAAGTTTTGGTATGTTGTTTCATTATTGTCATTATCTAGGATGAAATCATTAATTCTTCCTATAATTTTTTGTTTGATCCACTCATTCTTTAAAATGAGGTTTTTTTAGTTTCCAAATAGTTTTAAGTCTATATCTCCTTGGCCCAGTATTGCATGTGGTTTTGATTGCATTATGATCTGAGAAAGATGTATTCACTATTTCTTCCTTTCTGCATTTGATTATTAGGTTTTTATGTCCTAGTACATGATCAGTGTTTGTGTAAGTGCCATGTCCTGCAGAAAAAAAGTATATTCCTTTCTATCCCCATTTAATTTTCTCCAAAGGTCTATCATGCCTAGGTTTTCTAAAAATTTATTTACCTCCTCAACTTCCTTTTTGTTCATTTTATGGTTAGATTTATCTGAATCTGAGAGGGGCAAGTCGAGTTCTCCCACCAGTAGAATTTTGCTCTCTATGTCTTCCTGTAACTCACTCAACTTCTCTAAGATTGCCAATGGTATACCACTTGGTGCATACATATTTAGTATTGAAATTGCTTCATTGTCTATGGTACCTTTTAAGAGGTTATAGTTTCCTTCCTTATCTCTTTTGATGAGGTCTATTTTTGCAGCCACTTTGTCTGAGATAAGGATTGCTACCCCTACTTTTTTCACATCAGTTGAAGCAAAATATACTTTGCTCCAACCTTTTACCTTTATTCTATATGTATCTCTCTCTGCTTCAAATGAGTTTCTTGTAAGCAGCATATTGTAAGATTCTGGTTTTTAATCCACTCTGCTATTCCCTTACCTTTATGGGAGAATTCATCCCATTCACATTCAAAGTTATAATTACTAACTCTTTACTGCCCTCCATGCTATCTTCGCTCTGTTTGTATTTCCCCCCTTTTTTTACTTTATTCATATTCCCCAGTATTTTGTTTCTGAATACCACAACTTTCATTGTGCTTTGTCCCCTTATATCCACCCCCCCTCCTTTCTTTCCCTTTTCCCTTTGCCCCTTTCTCCTTCCCTTCCTTCTGTTAGTTCCTCTTTTCCTCTCCCACTCTGCCCCTTTCCCCTTTTAATACTTGAAAGGTAAGATAACTTTCTTAACTGAGTGCATATATGTTAAATTTAAGCCATGTCTGATAAGAATAAGATTCAGGAAGTTCTCACCTCCTCCTTTCTTCTCCCCTGTTGCGATAGGTCCTTTGTACCTCTTTATGTAATGTTATTTACCCCATTCAGTCTCCTCCATCCTCCTATCTTTTTACTGTTCCCCCTTTTAAAGGAGATATTGATTTTAAATCATTTTGTCAGAGTCACAAGTGTCCATTATTTCTGGCTAAGTACATTCTCTCTAACAGAGTTACAAATTCTCAAGAGTTATGAGAGTCTTTCTTCCAGGCGAGGATATAGCCAGTTTTATCTTATTTGATAGAAGTTTTTTTTTCTTTGCCCTTTGTTTTAAACCTTTTAGTCTCCTGTTTGAAGGCCAAATTTCCATCAGGAAAAGTTGGAAGCCTCCTATTTCATTAAATGTCCATCTTTCCCCCCTGGAAGACAAGGCTCAGTTTTTCTGGATAGTGAATTCTTGGCTGCATTCCCCAGAAACCTTGCTCTTCAGAATATCGAATTCCAGGCCCTTCAATCCCTTAATGTTAATGCAGCCAGGTCCTATGTAATCCTTACTGTGGCTCTTTGGTATCTAAATTGTTTCTTTATGGCTGCTTGTGGGATTTTCTTTTATTTGATAGTTCCTGAATTTGGCCACAATATGTCTTGGTGTTTTCATTTTGAGATCCCTTTCAGGAGAGGATCAGTGTATTCTTTAAATAACTATTTTGCCCTCTGGTTCCATGATATCAGGGCAATTTTCCATCACTAAATTTTGTAATGTTGAGTTCAGGCTTTTTTTTTTTCTCTTCAGTGTTTTCAAGGAGCCCAGTGATTCTTAAGTTGTCTCTTTTGGATCTATTCTCTTCTATTTTTTCGAATTTTTGGTTTTGTTGAACAGATTCTTGTTGTCTCATGAAGTCATTATTTTCCACAGATAATGAAGAATTTTCTTCATTTATTTTTTGCAGCTCCTTTTCCAATTGATCAATTCTATTTTTGAAGGAATTTTCCATTTGATAAGTTGAGGTTTTGAGAGAATTATTTTCTTTCGGTATTTGTCCAATTGTATTTTCCAGGAATTTGTTTTCTTGTTGCAAGGTGTTAATTTTCTCTTGGGTTTCTTTCCCCAAATTTTCCAGTTGGTTTTTAAACTCCTTCCTGATTTCTTCAAGGAAGTCTTTCTGGGCTGGAGACCAAGTCACATTCTCCTCAGAGGTTCTAGATTTCTCTGAGTTAGGGTCTTTATATTCTAGGTAGTTTTCTATGGACCCTCTCCTTTCTGCTGGCCTTTATTTTCTTCATTTTCCTAAGATTTTGTGTTGGGGGAGGGGCTGGTTCACTGAGCTTTGATTTTGAGGTCCCTAGAAGCTTTGCTCACTTGGTTTAGTAGCTCCAAGTGGGCCAGCCAGTGAGGGGTGCTGGTTGCTTCCTCTGGAGTGTCTATGACCTTGATTTGAAGCCCTCACCCTAGGCACAGAGGGGTAGGTGGTGCTGATGGATACTTTTATCCTTGAACAATGTATGGTTGGGCCCTGGGGCAAGAATGTTAATTTCCCTATCTGCTGAGGGAGCTCTACTGCCAAGGCCCAAGGTCCTTCAGACCAGCTGAGCCCAATGGATCAATGTTCAACCTCACTCTGCAACTCTCTGCACTGGAACTCACCCTCCAGCCCTGCTGGAGCACCCCAGAGCACCTCATGGCCAAAGAGTCCAGGGATGATCTTAGTTTAGCTGGCTCTATCCCTTCCCCCACCAGCTCTCAGCTCTCTCTCCCCGGCTCACCTATGATCCCTGAAGACTCCTAGCTTCTTTTTCTGGGTTTTGTCAATCAAATTTCTGTCAAGAGATTTGCTTCCTATTATTTATGAGGGAAAATCAGGAGATCTTAGCACAGTGCCTGTCTTCTCTCTGCCATCTTGGCCAGAAATAAATTCTTTGCCTTTCAACCAAGGAACAGTAAGGCATACCCTGACTTTGGTTAGCTCACCTTTCTTTCACTCTCAAAATCTGAATGTCCAGATTTAACATTGTGTCATTGGGTAAGCTTTATTTATTTATGGGAATTTTCAATCTTTAAGAATTTTAAATCACTTCTTTGCAACTTTGTCCCATTGACTAAGGAACTTGTATATGTTTCTTGAGATCAGGGATTGTTTTGTTTCTATGTCTTTGTAAGCCTAACTAATCGTAGGAACTTCCTGAATTCTTGTTGAATTGAACTGAACTGACCTTAGGTGGTGAAGTCAATATAGACTGGCTTTATCAGTGGCAAGACTTGAATTCAAATCCTGCCTCAAATACTTACAAGTTGCATAATCTTGGACAATTTGCTTTCCCATCTCCTCCTTTGTTTCCTCATCTGAAAAAAAAGGAAAATAATAACGGCACTGAGAGAAATAACTATGAAATAACCAATTATTGAAGAGATCCAGGTTGTTGTTTTTCTTTCCAGATCCTCTTTGTCTACTACTAGGCCAAGCCAGCTAACAATGATATTGGATGAATGTTCTTCTCAATCTTATTTGAACTCTGCCTAAGTAGGGAAACTTACAGGTTTGGGTGGAAGTAGATCCTTTGTTTAGATTTCCCAAGAAGGGGAGTGGTATGATCTGGGAATCAAATTGATCAGGGTTACCACTCCCAACCTCTCATTAGAATGGATCCACCTATCATTATAATATTCATTCTTCTTATTAATTGTTAACCAATCAGAGTTGATTGCCACTCTCAGGAATAATCATTCTTCCAGGGACATAGAAGCATGTAATGAATTCAATGAAAGGTCTTTCACATTCATTGACACATTTCGCATCCAGTGACACCTTTTATTAATTATCTTCCAGCATGATTAATAAAATGATTAATTATCTAGAAACTATGTCTCTTAAAATTTTTATACATCACAGCATCTACTTTATAGTGTTGTTGGGAGCATCAAATGTAATAACACATATAAAGTACTGTGTAATTTTAAGCTATCATCACCATCATCATTATCATTCTTTTATTTTCCTCTTTTGGTCACTCTCATGTTTAGAATGTCATGGAGACAATCATGTGCACAAGAATATCTCAGACTTTTTTATATGTAGGAATTTTGTGCAGAATTCTTTAAAGGGGGGGGTTTCCATTTTATTTTGAAAAAAGAAGGAACAAAAAAGGGGAAGGCTAACAGACTAATATTTAATTCCTGGATTTTAAACATGGAATAATAGGACCAAATATGTATTATGACTTAGTGAGGAATAGTGTTCCCTGGGCTCCCTGCAAAGTGGTTTACATGTTATATACTTGGGGTCTCTCCCAAAAATAAAATGGAGGATAAATGAGAGAAACAATGCTCCACCTCTCTTAAGAAACACTAAAGGGGAGGCTAGGTGGCACAGTGGATGGAGCACTGACCTGGAGGCAGGAGTACCTGAGTTCAAATATGGCCTCAGACACTTAATAATTGCCTAACTGACCTTGGGCAAGTCACTTAACTCCATTGCCCTGCAAAAAAAAAAATAGAAAAAGAAAAAAAAGAAACACTTATAAAAAGAGGTCCTAGATCATGTCATTGAACTTCTTATTAAGTTACTCTCCCATATGGTTAAACTGAAGATGAAAAAGAACTTGATAAAGAGTGCTACTGTTGTTGCTGCTGCTGGTGGTGATATTTTCTCAATTTTGAGGAGTCCTTAACATAGTTTTTCTATACAACAGAATGCTATAATTCAGCAACTTAACACCTGAGTTGTATAGACAAAGGCTATTCAATAGCAGCACAATCCTTTCTCCCTCAATTCTGGTTCTTGAGGAAGTTATTGTTTATTTTTACCTTAGAGTGATGAAATGCTACTGATTGTTTTCACAGATAGTGGTACAGTGGATGGAGTACTGGACCTGAAGTGAGGAAGCCCTAAATTCAAGTATGGACTCAGACATTTATTAGTTGTGTGAGCCTGCCTCAGTTTTCCCATCTGTAAAATGATAATAATAATAGCACAACAACCCAGGGTTGTTGTGAGGATCAAATTTATAAAGTGCATACTTAACACAGTGTCTTGAGTATAGTAGATGATATTTCTTCCCCTTTGATCATTTTCTTTTACTTTTTCATCATATATTGTTTTTTCTTTCTTCCTTTGATAAGGAAAACATTTGAAAGTGTTTTGCTTTTAATATACCACCATCCTAACCAAATACTAAATAAAAACCTATTTTTTTCTCAAATTAGAAAAATGCTCCTGAAATTCTAGTCCCATTCCACTTCCAGTCTTTTCTAAACTGGAAATAATGGTAGTTCTTCAGCAAGAGGAAACTGATTAGCAAGTCTTGGAGAGCAGGAATCAAAAGTACTTTGCAAATAATTGGCACATGGTAGTTATTTACTGAAAGAAGAACGCTTAGATAAACCAGTAGATCTGTTAAGGACTCAGTTTCCTCATCTGAATGTGAGGCAAGTATTCTAGATGTACTCCAAGGCTCTGCCAACTCTAACAATTTAAGATCCTGACAAGGTCAATTTTCAAGGGGAATTTCCTTGGCCTCAACAAAGCTTCCAGTATTAACCTGGCACATTTGTTTTATGAGAAAAATGCATCTTTTGCAAAGGCCAAAGAAGGGAAAACATGATAGTCACCATTTTATAACATAGGGAAGCTCTTTTTTCCTGGATTTTGGGGTCTTTCTGGGTGTTGAACTCCCACAACATCAGACTCATGTCTTCTCTGCTCCTATCCTCTTTCTACTGGGTGACACTGAAAGATTTGTGAATTTTCTGCCATTTAAAGGCTATCTTGCTGGGGAGAGAGAGAGAGAGAGAGAGAGAGAGAGAGAGAGAGAGAGAGAGACTGACTTCCTAGACTTTCTAAGGCAAGATAGCTAGCCATCATTGATCCTGGAACTTGATATGTATGGGATCTCATGGAATCTTTTTCACATTACATGTGCTGTCACATGTGAATAATACTGGCTCACACAGGAAAAATGTTTTTCTTTGCCACAATAAAACTTACTAGAAACCTAGCAAGAACTACACAAAAAAAGTGCTTGAATGGTAAGATGATGGATTTCAGATCATTATGTTTTTGTTGTATTTTTGAATGGGCATTAAAATTCATCTCTGGGAAATGTTGAACAGCAAATGAACAAAGCCCCCATAATAGTTCTAATCCTTCTCCTTAATATGTGCACCAGAGGGTGCTATGCTGTGGGTCTGAAAGGGAATATTAACCATTCCAAAATACATTTAGGTTTCATTTTAAAAAAATAATGAAAGGCAAAATGCCTTACTGTATATTCTTGCTTCCCTCTAGAAGGAGAAAAAAATAAAAAAAAACCCAACCAGATACCGTTTTAAACTGCAGCAGTGAAAAAAAAAACATGTGAAATATGTGATGTGGTGTTTTTACCAACTGTCTAAATAAAGGTTTAGTGAGTCACTATGGAAAACAGAAAATCTTTCTTTATTTTAAGAGCTGCAGTTTAAGAGTTTTGTATGAAAAAGCTTCCCTTAGGTTTGTAACTTAAACATTGCCCATCTGCTATTTCCTCCCTGGTCTGCATTTACAGTAAATTTGAGATTTCTTTTTTTTTCCTCCAGAAAATATATTTTTGAAAAAATGTAAAGGTTTGGTCAATAATGTCTATGTGGATAGATGGATTTCTTCAGAAATGTGCTTCTTCTTCATCTGTATTCTGAGAGAGCCATTTCTTTTGTCTTTGGTCTAAATGTTTGAAATAGGACCACCATCCATGAGCCTCAAACAGAGGGTGTGAGAGGAGGTTGAATCTTAATTGGGACCTCAAACCACTTTCTAAAGTCATTTAGGAGGAATGGAGAAGCCACCTCACTTCAGAGCATCCCTCTTGGTGACCTTGTTTTCATTGATCGGGTTTGAAGAGAAATGCCAGTCCCCAAGCATGCACAGTATGACGCTCTGCTCATTACTTTCTGGGGCCATAAAAGCTTCCTTTCACTTATTTATTTTCCAACAAAACACTCCACCTGCCTCTTTCTAGCCATGATTTTCTCTTTCCCTATTAGGGCAAAAGCATTTCCTCCAACAGTATGTTTTGTATATTATTCTGGACTGGAGAAGTATTTGGATTCATACCACTCCTCTGCAGGTCAGAAGCAAGCTCGTGTATAGATTTAAGAGAAATTATGTCCAGATACAGGATTCAAAGACCCAAGTGGCTTCTTCAACTTGTATTTCTGTCTCTGACTCCCATTATTAATGAACTCATTCACTTTCATAAAAACAACTACACAAGTGCTTCTAACTATATCTATAAAATTATTTAATGCACTTTTCGAAACAAAGGCATCTTACAGCCATAGTAATTGCAGTTTTACTAGACCTTTAAATGAGAAGCAGCTACTTATTAAGTTTTGATATGGTGAGCTGATTAGACAAGTTAAACATAAAGGCACAATTTATGCATACTCCATAACCACATGTGCACATAATGCAGTTCTAACATTGGTATTTGACTCTCCTAGAGATAGGAAATCCTGCCAGGTATATGGTTTTATGCCACTTACAGGTTGCAAGTAGTAAAGAGAAAAATGCTGGATTTTACAGGAAAATAATATTCATAAATCTCCCATGGTGAATTACAGTATAACTCAGAGCTGTCTTTGTTTTGCTGCTGCTATGAATTCAATTCTGTTTCCAGTGTAGAAACAATAAACACAAAGACCAAAGTGGAAACCACTCCCCTTGCAGTTGGCAAGTGTTTATAGCCAATTTACAGCTGGACTTTCAAAACAGCCTTGGGAGCAACAGGAATCATAAAGTCCTTCCCAAGCCCTTTATTTCCCCTTCTGGTTAAGTGAGGTGACCTGCTGCTTAGGAGAAAGGATGCTTTGAGCGCCCAAAGGAGTCTTCACAGGTCTTTCTCCATTCTTAAATCCTTTCCTTGGACTTGAGTGGCTGAACACATCTAGCTTCCTCTTGATTTGGGGCTGAGTGTTTTGTTTTGAAACAAAGAGTGAGTAAATGTTCTTAGATTTTAGTGGGGAAAGCCAGAGTTGCCTCATCTCTTAAGACAATACTCATAAAGTGATAAATTTTTACATGACTCTATTTGTTTTGATAGAGGTTTGTTTTTTAGACTTGGGATATTCATAACTTGGAAATGTCATCTTCATCATCTTCATCTTCACCTTCATCATCATCATTATGAAACTTTCCCTAGCTTGGAATAAAGATGGTTATATTCTCCCTGTGTAAAAATGCAATGCCTCATCACTCTTTATTTGAACAATGCACATATTGCTTTAGTGGTATAGTCAGAAGATGAGGGACAAAGTCCTAGCTTTGCACCTAGAAATCTATTTGGCTCGGATATACTTTATGATTGAAACTTTCCTTATTTGGAGAATGGGAATAATGATACCTTTTCTGTTTACCTAACAGGATTGATGTTTGGATTAAATGAGATGGTCAATCAATAAAATATTTATTAAATATCTACCACATGCTGATAATATACTTTCTTGGTCTGAATATAGACCAGAGTACTAAAATGAGATATCTTTGAAAGGAAAAAAAGATATGGACTATAAAAGAATTAAATTAAATTGCTATATTTTTAAAAAAAATTATATAATCTCCACATTTGTTTCTTTCAACTCAGATGATACTTTTTTTTTTATTATTTCTACTATCTTTGTCATCACTTTGTTCTCTTACAAATTCACTGAGGTTTTACATATTCCAAGTCTAGGAATCCATTGCAGCCTTCACTCTGAAAAAAAAGTGCATCATAGCACATGTCAACTTCCATGAACTTTAAGATGATATTATTGATAGTTTTACACTAATTATTTACTTATTTCATTCAAATGATGACTCATCATCTTTTTTTTTTTAGCTTTCATGAATATTTCCCAGAATTCTGTATTACTTTATAAGCTCTCATAGGCCGAAGACTGAATATCTTCAGTTATTTTTGTTTGATACATGTCTGCCAAGTGTTTTGTTTTGGAAGCCTTGTACAGAAAGAACATTAAAAACCTTTTTTGAGTGGATGCCCATCAGTTGGAGAATCAATGAAATCATTTCAGTCTGTGAATATTATGAAATTTTATTGCACCATAAAAAGTGATGAATATGAAGAATTCAGAGAAGTTTGAGAAGATTTGTTTGGAGTGATGCAAATTGAAGTAAAGAGAATCAAGGGAAATCCATGTACAGTAAATATAATAATGTAAAATAATACTATTAAAAGGCAGAAACTTGATGAATTTGAGTGAATAATTCTAGATAATTGATAAGGAAACCATGTGATAAAGTGGCAAGATGACTCATGGCCTGTCAAATTAGAGAACCTATTTTCAGTTCCTGCTTCTGATATTACCTGTGCAGCTTTGGACAAGTCACTTAACTTCCCTGGTTTCTTAATCTGTAAGATGATTATTTTTGGACTTGATGGCTTTTGAGATCCAATCAACTTCAAAAAGGATGATTTGTGATCCTTCCCCTCTCCCAGAAAAAGTAGATGATAGTGACTCTGATCTATGCTGTCAGAAGAAATTGCTGAGTTGATTGTCTTTGATTAAATGTTTTCCTTTCTTAAAAGGAAATGTTCAGTAGGGTCAGACAGCTGCAAGGTGAATGATGATGTAAAAACAAAAAGCAATAAAAATAAAAAAATGCTTTTGGATAGTGATTTAATAGAACTATGAGGCAAGATTTCCCTGAATCAATGGATTCCAGGCATGGCCATAATAAATATTACCTATGTTCATTTTGGTGGGAGGGAGGCCTAAAGTGAAGGGGAGGAGGAGTTTCCAATGGAAAGTCATTGATATTTTAATGAATAAAGGGAAAGAAATCCCTTTTGGAAAGTTTTGTTTACAGAATTTAATTTTTTCCACTACTGGATAAATTCAAGGAACTATGAACTTTGTTGTATAAAAAAAAAAGAAATAAAAAACACATTGTGGCTAAAAATAAAATGATGTGGTACATTCAAATGGGCACCAATGCCAGAGTCAGAGGGCCTGGATCAATAGCCCAGCTTTGATGATTACCATCTGTGTGACTTTTAGATAAGTTGTTAACCTCCCTGGGCCTCATTTTCCTCATCTATAAAATGAAAGGGTTGGTCTAGATGGCCTTTGAGGTACCTTTCAGTTTTAGAGCTGTGATCTTATGACCAAAACACTCAAACCAGATTCACTATTTTAAAAAACAAAAACGAAACCTTTGTTTCTATTCTTGAATTACTGGGAAAAGCATTTTTTTAAGACAAAAAGTTTCCTGATTGATTATCAATGAGTCAGGTCTGTTATTGTTGATTTTCAGTCACATGTTGTTGACACTTTTAATCATGTTCAATTCTCTGTGACCCCATGTGGATTTTTTGGGGGGGCAACGACACTGGAATGGTTTGCCCTTTCCTTCTTCAACTTATTTTATAGATGAGGAAATGGAGGTAACAGAATTTATTGACTTCCTGGAGTCATCCAGTTAGTAAGTATTTGAACATAGGAAGATGAATCTTCCTGCCTCCAGGTCCAGCACCCTATCCACTGTGCCACATAGCTACCTGTCAGATCTAAACCCAGTCTTGTAAACTGAGGGGAAAGAAAAATATTCAGATAGAACATAAAACACACATATTTGGTTTTCTGTCGCTTCTTGCCTGATGAATTTATCTTCTGGTATCATTGTGTTTTCATCTTCATTGTCTTTTCTGACCACAGGTTATATCCCAGGTATTTCCAAGGTATTAACTTTTGTGGTTATTTGTTCTAAGGAAACTAGACAAGAGAACCCTGATTATATAGGTAGATCAGAACAAACTTTTCCCCATGACTGTAAAAACAAATCAAAGCAAGTATTCTATTCTACTGATGGCAGCAACATCTTTGTATGTGGTGAAAGCCCATTATTTGTAGTTACAGAAAATCTACTTTTGTAAAACCACTCACAAATGTAGCCACAGAAGAAACCAAATCACCACAGGGGCTTCAGAAGGAAGAACTCTTCCTTTAAAGATGATTTCTCAAAGACAAAGAAGTAAAGTCAGGACATGGATTTATTTCACACTTTGTTCTAAAGTCTTGGGCTTTTGCTCTACATTCTTTTTCATATCAGATCAAAAAGCAACGGTAGGAAATATTTTTCTTCTCTTCTTCACATAGCTTAGAGTTAGTTTGTGGGTATGAAGCCAAAGTTTTCTAGTCATTGAGTCTAATTCTAGAATTAAGAGGGCTAAGGTGGAGGTGAAAAGGGACTGGTTTTCTATGTTTAAAATAACAAAGAAGTCTTAGAGACTTAATCAATGATGCTGTGCCCCTTTTAGAGTTTTGTGTGACTATCAAAAGGTAAATTTGAAGGAAGTACATCTATCTACTGAGTACAGCCTAACTTTCAGCTATGTGCTATAAGGGACCAGATGGGAGGGGAGGAGGAAGATATGGATAATCCCAAAATAAAGGAGAATTCAAAAGTCTTCTTTATTTGTTGTAGAAGGGACAGTATGGGATGGTAGAGTGCTATACTTGGTGATAGGAAAACCTGAGTTCAGATTCCACTATGGACATTGACTGTTGACTTAAGATCCCTGATATTGTGGTATTAATAAGGTCAAAATGGGTACAGGATTTAGACATAAATGGTGACACCATAGATAAATTAATAGATTAAGAAATATTCTATCAGATCTATGGAAAGGGGATAAATTCATGACCAAAAAAGAATTAGAGCACATTATACATTGCAAAATGTATGATTTTGACTATATTAAATTAAAAATGTTTTGCTCTACTGAAATCAATACTGCCAAAATTAGAAGGAAAGCAGAAAGCTGGGAAACAATCTTCACAACTAGGAGCTCTTATTAAGGTCTTATTTCTAAAATATATAGAGAATTGTATCAAATTTATAAGGTTACAAGTCATTCCCCAACTGATAAATGGGTCAAAGGATATGAATAGACAGTTTTCAAATGAATAAATTAAAGCTATATATAATCATAGGAAAAATGCTCCAAATTATTATTGATTAGAGAAATGCAAATTATTAGCTTGGTAAAGATGAGAAAAAGGGAAAATGATCAATGTTGGAGAGGTTGTGGTATGATTGGGACATTGATGCATTGCTGATGGAGTTATGAATGGATCCAACCATTCTGGAGAACAATATGGAACTATGCCCAAAGAGTAATAAAAAGTTCATTCCCTTTGACTCAGTAATTCCAATTCTAGGCCTATATCCAGAAGAAATCATCAAAAATGGGGAAAATCCCACATGTTCCAAGATATTCATAGCAGCTCTTTTTGTAGTGGCAAATAATTGGAAATTGAGGGAATGTCCATCAACTGGGGAATGGCTAAAAATACAAGAATACTATGGAATACTGTTGTTCTATAAGAAACCATAAATGGTCGGACTCCAGAGAAGCATGGAATGACTTATCAGATCTGATGCTGAGTGAAGGGAGCAGAACCAAGAGAACAATGTACACATTAACAACAACATTGTGAGATGATCAACCTTGATGGAAGCAGCTCCTCTCAGCAGTTCAGAGAGCTAGGACAATTGTATTAGACTGACTATGGACAATGTTATCCCCATCCAGAGGAAGAAACCAAAACAAACCAAAACAAAAAAACGACCCTTCAGAATCTGATGAGCACTTTATAAAAATTATATCATGTATCTCTTTCCCTTAATCCTAATTCTTCTTACCAAAAATGACTAATCTGTAAACATGTTTATAAAATATATGTATGTACAATGTTAAACTGATTGTTCATTGCTGAGGGGAAGGGGGGTGGGAAGGGAGAGTGGAAGGAAATTTTGTAACTTAAAAATATACATGTGCATATGGATGAAAAAAATAAATTTAAAAAAGAAAAAAGAAAATGTTAAGCCAAAAAAAAGATTTTAAGTAACTAATGGTTGGAAATTAAAAAAAAAAACAGCTTTGGAGCATCTGGATCCTTTGTGCAAATGAGTGAGTTTGGTGAGTTTTTGAAAATGAAGTTGTATACTGCAAACTACTGCTCTAGGGAAGAATATTCCCCTGGGTTTATCTGAACTCAACCTGCTACTTCTATTCTTCTTCCCCTTTTTCTAACACCTCTGACCTGCCAGCTATCATATACAAAGGCTTAATTTGTTTAATAGGCTTGTGTAGAGAATTTTGCTATATTTTTTTTTGTTGTTGACTTAGTACTTGTTTCCTCTGTAGCTGTCAATGCAGCAGAACAAGAAGTTGCTAATAATAACACCCAACACTTATGTGGTACTTTCTTTGATCTAGTTTTGAACTAGTTCTATGAAGTAGTATTGAATTAAACCCTTTATAAATATTATCTTGTTTTTTTCTCACAACTATTACTATCCCCATTTTTATAGATGAGGAAACTGAGGCAAAGACAGGTTTAGTGACTTGCCTAAGATCACACTGCAAGTAAGGGTCTGAGTCAGCTAGTAGTCTATATTTTCACTAAAATAACAATTGTCTCTGTGTGTGTGTGTGTGTGTGTGTGTGTGTGTGAGAGAGAGAGAGAGAGAGAGAGAGAGAGAGAGAGAGAGAGAGAGAGAATCACTTGGACAAAGGTAACTAGAACATTGTAAGTGGAAAACACACTAGAAAGGGATTCCCAAATCCCTTGTTCTATCCCCCTTTCCCAGTATCAGTTTGGGTTTCCTTCTTGCTTGAATTGGACCCAAGCATTTGGCTACCTCCTGGAATCAGATGCATAAAGTCCCAATGCCACAGTCCATAAAATAGTAGTATAAATATATTGGACATACAATCATGTACTTCATCAATCTATCCCCCCCCCCCAAGCTATCTTTTATTCATGAATTTTTCTAGTTACTGCAATACATTCTTGACTGTCTGTGAGCCAAAGTCCAAGGGAGCCAGATGTGCTGAACACATCAATACTAAGGGGTCTATTCATCTAAAATTTGGCTTCATGGGTACTGAGGCATATAAGCTCCCAGCCAACCATAATTGTCACTGACGTCTCTCTGGAGTGACACAGGTATCCTGACTCAAACCCCTCCCCTCCCTCCTCAGCCCCCAAACATCAGAACTGTGGGTTCCACTCACTTCCCTTCTATTTGTTTCAGGAGTTGTGCCTTCTCAAACTAGCTATGCTGAAGAGGTATATTATGTGTGAGTGTGTGTGTGTGTGTGTGTGTGTGTGTGTGTGTATGTGTTTGTGTGTATGTGTGTGTGTGTGGGGGTGTTTGTCTGTCTGTCTATGTGTGTGTGTGGAGGGGGGGAAGCAGGGAAGAGGTAAAGAGATCGGCCTCTTCTATAATGATGGATAAACTCCTGCCCTTCTGGGATAGGGCCCTCTTGTTCTGGGCCCAAGACAAGCAGAATAGTAGCTGTTGAGAATGTAGGCCTCCTTTCACTGGCCTGCCAACTGGACAAGGTGTGCATCTGGAAAAACTGCTTTTCTGAGCTGCTGCCAAATATATCTCATCAGTCCTTAAGTCTCACTGATTTTCACAGGACAGCCATAGCAAATAAGCTAGGTGTATCCTAGGGGAAGAGCAGAGAGAGGAGAGCAAAAGGAGTTTCTAGAAGGGGCTCTGAGGGTCCTCCTAGGACAACTTTCTCATTTTACTGGTGAGGAACTGAGACCCAGAAAGGAAAGGTAATTTATCCCAGGTCATAGGGTTGCAAATGGATCATTCAAACCTCAAACTTACACCGTGATTCTGCTTTAGCAAGATGTCTCCTATAGAAGAAGAAAAGATGAAGGACAGGGAGGGACAGGAGAGGAAATGCCTGGGAGAATGGGTATCTCTGAAAAGATAAATTTCTAAAAAGAAAGTTGTCAGAGGAATGATTTTAGGGTTGTTCCAAAGCGTTTCTGCCACTTGAATGGAGAACATGATGAGGCTGATTTAGTTAGATGAGTCAAGTCTAGAAAAGGAATCATAGCTGGCAAACTTCTATTCAGTTTATACTTGTACAACTGAAAAAATGACCCGATTGATTTGGTTGACAAAAAAAAAAGTCACTCTGAACACTTAACCTTACCTACCAAGTTAAACCACACCTTTTAGTATGGATTTTTATAGTCAGATTGTTATACCTCTTAAAAACAACCATTATTCTATAAATGGAACCTTAACTCAAGAAAAGATTGAGCCAAAGAAGATAACTCTTCCATACCATCATCGCTTGCTCTCCATAGAGCTGGGCAGTGAAAGGAGCATTGAATGTGGATGAGTTCAAAAATCTTAATTTCTTGAACTGACAGATAAGGATAAAAGCAGCGCCTACCTCTTAGGTGCTGGGAGGATTATATGAGATCATATTTGTCTGAGATAATGAGATAATAAAGTTGTTGGCACATGGGCACTTAAAAATGCTTATTTCTTTTTTTCTTCCTATATACACAGACATACATATACACATATACATTGGTGGCATACTGAAGCATTCAGACTGAAGAAACATTTTTTGATAGGAGTGAAGCTTGAGGAAAGGAATGCTCACTGTCTCGCCTGAAAGTATGGTATTAATAATTAAGCCACGCGATCATTACCTCAGGATATTATTTCTTAAATATCTCTTGCAAAGGCAATATGATTACATATGAATGATATCAATTTTCTACCAACAAAAAAAGTCCACAGAAATAGGAATTGAATTACACTGTCCAATTTGCTGTAAAGTTCACTGTATGTGGAGAAATTAATCAAAGCTCCCACCACCCATCTTTATGGGCACATAAAATGATGTGAACTTCCATTTTTAATAAAGATGCATAGCATTTTTATGAAGACTGACTAAGAACACTATAATGAACTGAAAAGCTACGATACATTAAGAATGAAAATTTTGAGGGATGTATTTACTAAGACTCTTCTTTCATGTAGGGTCATATTTCTCTGAAGTCTCCCTTTGAATCATGGAACAAGAGAAATTCCAGAGGGCATAACAATCTGGGTTTTGTGTAAGCTCACCTTCACGACATAAAAATGCTCTATGAAGCTTTCTGCAGTGCAGTGATTTCAATTAGGATGTCTCCAATTTACTTTGCAGATGAAGAGGGGAGAAAGGTAGAGTTTGGGATGGGAAAAGAGAATAGGGCAAAAGAGTTAGTTATGAAAAGTTCAAGTCAAAAAACATAATAAATGCTTAATACAAACAAAGCACTTGAGGTGTCTGCTACATGAGGCTTGTCTTGACTTCTCCACTTATTAGTTCCCCACAAAAATTACTGCCTGGAAGTGGTCTTATATACCCTCTAACCCCCATTCTATTCCTTCCCCTCCTCATCACATTTTACACATGTGGGTTCACAGTTCTATTGGAATTTATGTTTGGTTCTCTTCCTATCTTACCACCCTGGAGAAGAAACTGAGACTCGGAGAATTTAAGTGACTAGAACAGAGGTACTTCACTTTTGGACATATTTTGTATTTTTCTTTTCATTGAAATTGTAATGTAAACATTGATTATTTTTGTGCTTATATCCCCAGTTCCTAGCATGTTTCTAAGCACATAGATATCAAATAATCAATGTTTGTTGAATTGAATTGAACACAAAACCTGCCCTCAAAATTCTTATGGTTTTATGATTCATGGTCTTGGGGCTTCATGAGGCAATCCTTCCAGTTAAAGGAAAAAGGAAGCCAAAACTGACCAAGGTAAAGAGAAATGAAATAAGAAATTTTGGAACCAATTTGTACTTGAATCTCTAAGTAAACATTACTATCATTCTCATCACATACATAACATATGGAAGTTTTTATTTTTTTTATTTTGAGTTTTTGATTAAAACAATGCATGGGTTTCTCCTTAAGCTTCTCTCTACCTTAGGTGAGATGTTTGTTTATACAAATAAATATGATAAGATAAAATGTGATCCAATCCAATCCAATAAGCATTTATTAAGTGGGAAGGTACTTAATATCAAATAAGAAAGTTCATGCCCTCAAGGAGCTAACTATCTAAAGGGGGAGACAACTCACAAAAGAAGGAAGGAAAGGAAGGGGAGAAGATAAGACAGCAAGGTGTACCTGGTGGAAGGGCATCTTGTTCAATGTTGTTGAACCCAGGCAGGGCAGAAGAAGCAAAGTGGAGGGAGCTGAGTTCAGTTCTGCCCTCTCTAAAGAAAGGCATTGGGAGGAAGTTGGCATATCACCCTTCAGTGTCTATTCAAACAGGAGAGGAGGCTGACAGAAATTATCAATTAAGTCTTGAGTTAGCAGCATAGTAGAGAATTTAGAAATGTTTCCTGAGAGGGACATCTTGTCCCAGTTGAAACCAGGTAGGGCTGCAGATGAAAAGGATGTGATAAGCAAGGTGTAAGACAGAATATGATAAGGACTAAGGAGAGATACATATCAGAAAAAATCTTCAGAATTTTGGCCTTTTTTCCCCCTCTTCTTCTTCTTCTCCACCTCATTACACAGACAAACACCAAAACACCAGTAATAGTATCACCCCCTCACAACCATATATTCCCTTAAGAATGAATTTGAAAATGTTTCACAGGAATGCTTGGAAGGCAAGGGAATGGGGATTTGGGGTTCCTTACTTTTCCCCCTTAGTGTTAGTTTTGCAACCTCTCTTCTTTGTCAACTTCAACTATATTTCAGACACAAGGCAATCTTGCTTCAAAATAGCTTTTTGTTGTTGTTTGGTTATTTATAGTTATGTACACCTCTTCATTACTCCATTTGACTTGTAATTGTTTACCATTTATTTTACTGATGAAGAAACTGAGGCAAACAGGATTAAGTGACTTCCCCAAGGTCACACAACACAGCTATTAAAGTCTGAAGTCATATTTGAATTGAGGAAGATGAGTCTTCCTGACTCCAAGTCTGAAACTCTATTGACTGTGCCACCTGGTTGTCTCTCAAAAGGGCCTTACCACCATTCCAGCTTTCGGAATGCTGAACCAACTGCAAATCCTTTTCCCATTTGACTACTTTTCAAAATCTATTTTCCTTTGCAGTGTTTTTTTCCCCTAAATTGAAGCATTAAATATAACATTTACCAATTTTTTGAGGGAAACTGCTTTTTCAATATTTCCTTATTTATTTATTTTTTCTGTGTTTACAGAATGATAAGGCTCATAAAATCACACATCATGTAATGTTTATAATTCAACCTTAAAAAAGCCAGTGAGGCAGACAGGACAGAATGCCTAAAGAGATCTGGTTCTATGGGCAAGTCACTTAATGTCTGAGCATCAGTTTCTTCATCTGTAAAATGAGAATAATACCCAAAGTATCTCCCTCAGTGATGCTGTGGTCAAATGATTTGAGGATCTTTTAAAGTATATTATAAACCTTAAAGTCCTGTATAACTTGCAATTATTATTATTATTACTTAAATCAATGGTTGCAAATCTTCATTTTAGCTTCAATTTCTTCTCTGTAAAATGGTGTTCATAAAAGTTCTCTTCTCATAGGGTTCTTGTGAAAAAATAATTTTATAAATCAGAAAATAATAAATTGATAATAATGGTGATAATCACATTTCTATACCAATTTATGTTCTGTAAACTCCCAAATCACACAGGGCAGGATTGGTACAAGAACTCTGGGCTCCTACTTATCCTTCCCTTCACTATTATTTCCATTAGTTTCTTTCCTTAGTGTGTATTGTTCTTATTTCAGTTTTACATATCTAAGCTTATCTCTATGCTGAGGCAGCTCATTACACCTTGAATAACTTTGAGGGGAAAATTGGAAATTTTTCCATAAGTCTGATTTAAACATCGCTCTACTATTCAAATACAAAACTCTGAGACCTGCCCTCCAGGGACAGATCTGATCTAATCCCTTTTTTGAGAAGATAACCTCTTAAATGCTTAAAGACAATTGCTAAATTCAGTATGGGGCCCATAGGAGGCCCATCACACAAAAAGAGAGCACTGGGACAGGGAGATCTGAATTCAAATTTGACCCCAGATAATTACTAGCTGTGCAACACTGGACAATTCTCTGTCTGCCTCAGTTTCCTCACCTGTAAAATGGGTATAACAATACTTAACTTGAAGGGCTGTAGACTCAATAAAATAAAGTTTGTATATAGCACTTTGCACTGTGACTGGTATATTCCCCTCTCTTCCTCCTTTTCCTTTTCTTTCCAAGATTCCCCTTTACCCTACTCTCTTCTCTGGGCCAAGAACTCACAATTCCTATAACCAATGTACATATAGATTGCTCTGGAGAACTCTTAGAATCTTGGATGCCTTCTTTAGAGAACTTACCAGTATTGTCTTGATTGTTCATCTTAGAATTGACCATAGAGTTCTACAAATAGTCTGACCAAGGAAGAGTACATGGAATTATTATCTCAGTCAATAAATATTTATTGAGCACCTATTCCTTGGAGCAACTATGTGGAGGAAAAGGCAGTAAATAGAGTGACAAGCATGCAGTAAGAAATGTTTATCTTCCTGAATTCAAATCAGCCTCTGCCACTTGCTTAGCAGTGTGCCCTGGGTAAGTCACTTAACTCAGTTTGCCTCAGTTTCCTCATCTATAAAAAGAGCTGGAGGAGGAAATGGCAAACGGCAAAGAAGATACCAAGAAAATCCCAAATGGGGTCAACACGACTGAACAGATAGTCTAGGCACTATCCTAAGTGCAGAAAATACAAAAAGAGACAATAGGTAGTCTCTGTCCTCAAGGAGCTCACAGTATATCTGGGGACACAAACAAATAAATAGGTACAAACAAACTGCAAGATAAAGGTAAGTATGAACTTACTACAAGGAAGTAATTGTGAAAGAGAAGGCACTAGAACTGAGGGGTTGGGAAAGGCTTCCTATAGAAGATGGGCTTTTAGCTGGGCCTTAAGCTAGGGAAGTCAGCAGGCAGAGATAAGGAGGGAGAGTTACTAGGGATGGGGGACAGCAAGAGACAGTGTTCAGACAATGTCTATCTCTTGATAAATGTGTCATTCTCATGAGACAGTGAGAAGGTCAGTGTCCCTGGATCAGATTATATGTGTCAGAGAGTAAGATGTAAGAAAATTGGAAAGGTGTGGGGTAAGGGTGGGGGTGTTGGATGGGGAAACCCTAGGCCTACATAGTTTCTTTCTGAATACAGTCAAAGATTGCAAGAATGCTATTGTTGACCTGAGTTATCATCATCACCATCATCAACAGACTTTTCTCATCATTGACTTATATAGAATTCTTCCTTCCTCCCAGATCTTTTTCAGGTTAACTTTTATTTTTTAAAAGGCAGTGGGGTTACGTGACTTCCCCAAGGTCACACAGCTAGGTAATTATTAAGTGTCTGAGTTTGGATTTGAACTCAGATTCTCCTGACTCCAGGGTCAGTGCTCTATTCACTGAGCCACCTAGTTGCCTTGTATTTGAGAAACTGAGATTTTTAAAACTCAAGTGTGAAAGATCTGCTTTTGTCTTTTTAAAGTTTATCTTTTTAGATTTTGTCCAGTGATCCAGAATAGAGATTTTTTTTGCATCCTGATTTTGTCATACAATGTGTTTGTTATCCCTTTCTGCTTTGTGTCATCATTTGCAAATTTGATAGCCAAGCCTTATGTGTGTGTGTGTGTGTGTGTGTGTGTGTGTGTTTATACAAATCATTGATAATAAATTGTTAGCCAGAATTTATGTAGCATCTAGCAGGACCATGCCAAGTGCTTTATAATTATTATCTCCTTTAATTCTCACAATGATCCTGCGAGGTAGGTCTATTAGTATCCAAATTTTATAGATGAGGAAACTGAGGCAGAGTTAAATAACTTGCCCAGGGTCACACAGCTTGTAAGTACCTAAGGCTTGATTTACACTAAGGTTTTCCTGACTTCTGACCCAGCACTGTGCCACCTAGCTGCCCACTAATGTACTCCTATATTACTCCTTTTTTTGGTATCAGGGAAGGGAGAAGTGGAGAATCAAGATATTTACCTTTCTGAAGGACCTCTCCTATTCTCCATAATCTTTCAAAGATCACTAACAGTGGTTCCGTATTCACAACAACCAATTTTTTAGTTCTGATAGGATATACAGTTCACACAGTTCTGATAACTTGAATTCATCAAGGTCAGTCAGGTGCTCTCTTACTATCTCACTATTTCCCTTGCATTCCCACCTCCCTGTTAGCCATTTTTGTTCTGTCCTGTCCAGTCTATAGATCATTCTCTTGGTACAGAAAACAGAATTGAAATGAGAATTGAGCAGCTATCCCATCCCTGTCATCCATCATCACAGTACCATCTACTCCAAACAGTGGTCACTTGCCTTCTTTGATCTTCCTTTCCTCTCCAAAATAGCTTTTAAAAAACCCAACATTTTTGTCATCTGAAGCTTTCCTTGCCAGCCTTAGCTTATTTGGAGCTTTAACACTCAATCTTGATACTAATCTTACAGAACCAGTCCTGCTTTCCTCTTCATCCTCCATTCTCTACTCTTTCTTCATGTCTTTAAAAAAATTCTAAACAGGTAAATAAATTCTCTGTCCCATTCATATTGGTTTTTTTAGGTAAATCCAACTTTTCTTGCACATGATAATTGGTGTGTATGTGTGTGTGTGTGTTTGTAAGTATGTATATAAATATGTGTATGTATGTGAATGTGTGTGTTTCTGTTTCTATAGAATTTTTTCCTTGAGACCTATCTCTCCTGCACTGAATTCTGTGGGCATTTTTAGTCTATGAGATCCTAGCTATCATTTCTCTAACCCCTTTAAAATCTGTTCTCCTAAACCTTAGGGTGCATGTCTCACTATGCATGGCTTTCTTCTCCTTCCCTATCATGAATTCTCAAGATGGAGTAGTCACTTCCCCCCAAGGTGCCCATCATTTCTACCTCAGCAACAAATTCCTCCTTTTTGGTGAGAGACAGGATCAGAATAGCAGTTCCCCTCATTGCTTCCTCCACCTTTTGAAGGATGAAATTATCATTAAAGCAAGCCAGGAAATGATTAGCAGCTCTGCTTTGGGCAGAGAGAGAGAGAGAGAGAGAGAGAGAGAGAGAGAGCGAGCTCCAGCACATGCCTGAATAATTGAAGTCCCCCATCACTACTATATCACGCCTTTGCGCCAGGCTCGTGATCTGTCCCCCAAACTCCTCATCTATTTCCTCTTTCTGTCCCAATGGCCTGTCATCTCCAATGACAATATTGCTTCTGCTTTTCCCTCCATTGATCTTTGCTCAAATGCTTTCCACCATGCTTCTTTGCTCTGGTTCACGGATCTCCTTCCCTTGAATACATCTTCTTAATACACATTATTACTTTATCCTTCCCCATCCTTTTAACCTACTCTGGTTTTTTTTTGAATTAGGGATATTCTTCTAGAGATACATTTCAGGCATGAATTTCATCCCACTAAGTCTCAGTAAACATACACCTATCAAATCAAATTTGCTTTTTCATATTAGGATTTCTAGTTTACCTCTATTATTTTTACATTTGTATATATATTCATATGAGACTGTTGATTTTACTGCTATCTTGTGTGTTGTGAATTTTTAGAGTTATTCTTCTTACACTGATGCTATTCTCTTTGATATCCAGTTTTTTGAATATATGTAGGCATTTTCTCTTTTACCACTTCTTTTTCTGTTTAAAGACCTATTGATTAGATTGGCAAAACTTCAGTCAAACACATTCTTAGCAGCCCTTCACTGAATCATCAGTCAAAAGTCTGCATCCATACATGTTAAGTCATGGCCCAGAAATCATCTCCTATATTACTTATAATTGATGTGACTCATATGAAATGTCAAATACAGACATATTGTGGTTATCTGAATAATATGTCAGATCTCTCCTGAACCTTTTAAAAGCTTTCATAGGTTTACTTTATGTCAGTATGCATTCAGAATCATAGCACACAATCCCTTCCTCCCTTCCTTCCCTGTTACCCACTCCCCCACCCCGATATTTACTTTACTGGACCAGCCAGAGGACACATTATTGCTTCCTAGGAAAAAAAAGGTATTGAATGAATAGCAAAGCAAGTTGAATGACCTCAAGGAAGTTACCATCATTCACACAAGGAAATCTACAGGTGTATATATTTTCTTAGCTTTAGTCATCAATGGAAGAGCATAGTTAGGAATATGGGGAAGAAAAGGCAATTTACACAGGGAACATCTGTAGCTAGGGCAATTCATGACCATAAGGATGTGTCCCAGCTGGAACCCTTCTTTGTTTCTAATGTTGCGGGACAGTTTATGTCATCTGCTTGCCTGGTGAAATCATCAAGATGGGAGTTATAAACTGGGTCATTCCTGGTCTTCTCACTACTATTATCTGCTGGTCTTCTGTAGTCATCTGCTGTTTCCCTCGAGATGCTTTCTATGAGCACTCTGTTGCTTCCTGTGGAATAGCTGCTTTTAAGCCTCTTCCCCAACCCTCTTCTCTTTCTTCATATACACAAGATCTATTTTAGCTATTTTGTGATTTAGACCCAAATATCACTCAGAGAAATCCTTAGGAATTAATCTTGTATTTTATATGTCTAATTTCTACTTGAATCTTTTTCTGCTTGTTGAATCAGCTTGCTTTTGTTGAATTTGGGGGATAAAATCCCTTTGAACTTTCCAACTCTCAATAAGTCAATTGCGAATCATTCTAATCAACTTGTGAACTTCACTTAGGAACTAAGGAAGTTGGCAAGTTTTCTCCTGCTTTTCTAATTGTTATAAAATTGCTGCATATATATATATATATATATATATATATATATATATATATATAATGTCTTATTTCCCCACTCTGATTATATATTTCTAGAAGAAAGGAATAATTTCTCATACTTGACTGTATTCTCCACAAATAGGAAAATAAGATTAAAAACAGTAAGGGACCTTAAGGATCTCTTCCTTCTGAGCTCTTATAATTTTATTGATGAAGAAACTGAACCCTGGATTAACATGTATTTATTTAGTGCTTATTATATAGAAGATACTGTGCTAGAATCTATAAATATTACACAGATAAGATACAGCCTCTGCCTTAAAGGAGTTTATAATCTAGTAGGAGGATTAAAATATCAGTTCTAAAAGGCAAAATGTGACAAATGCCACAACAGACACACTATCATTTGGACGTGATTGTTAAGAGAATAGAAGAATTAAATTTAGTTGGAAAGATGGAAAAAAATATCATGGAGGGGGCCTTGAAGTTGGATAGGATTTTGATAGACATATATAGATTACAGAATCAAGTTCTAAGTAGAAGTATCAAGCTTCATTAAAAAATTCAATCATGAATTTACATTTATATAAAAACAGCTATAAAGTAAGTAGAACTAGGAAAACAACATATAAAATGATTACTATGTAAATGGAAAGAACTACCACATATAAATCAAAACTAAATGTCATTAAATTATAATGATTAAGCTTGGTCTTGAAGAGGCATGGAAAAATGTCCCATCATTCCTATTTGCAGGTTTGGGTATCTATAGGTATTGCCTATGATGTCAGATCTTTTAGATTTTTGATTGACTTTGTTTAATTCTTTTTCCTCTTGTATTTTTTTAAAAAATTCTTTTTTTTTATGAGGGATGGCTCTCTAGGAGGGAGACAAAAGAAGGACAGAAGGGGAATTGTAGATGAAGTAAAATAAATCAGTAAAGATCTATTTTAAAACCATTAATTCCTTCCACAAACAGTGTCAGCAAGACAGAAAGACAGGAAATTCATTTCATGTTAGGAAATGTAGATAGACTAGCTTGAGGCATGGAGTAAATGTGGAGGAATAGCAGAAGACAACACTGAAAAGAAAGGTGGGGGTCCAAATATTGAAGAGTCTTGAATGCCAGCCTGAAGAATTTGAAGTTGATTATGAGGACAACAAGGAATACTTGAAGGTTGTTGAAAAATAAAGGGTGGTATATACTAAAAGACCTACAAGTTCAGTTGAAATTTGGCAGCAGAAAAAAGGTAGCAGCATCCTCATATTCCTGAGGTCCCTCTTTCCCTCTCTATCTTGTTTATTTCTAAGGATATAGCCTCTGATGCATAGCAAAACTATATCTAAGCTTCAGCTTTACTTTCAATGAGTAAAAACAAGATGGACAATGTATTATACCAGAGAATGGTAAAAAGAGCCTTGTGTCATGTGGGGACAAATTATGGAGGACCCCAAACCATCTTCATAAAGATGCTGCCAGAGAAGAATTTCCAGGACAACCCAAAGGACTCCATCTATGGGCCCATGGAGAACAAAAAGAATGTCCATCTCTTATGAGGAAAAGGATCTTTGTGAGCTCTGATGAAGCCATCAGAAGAAGCTGACAAATTAATTACAAACAAAGTTTTATGAATATGTGAAGAGCTGCTGTACAATGGCAGACTCTTGGAGGGACAGTGTGGTCATCTCTGCAGTGGGGAAATTCTTGTTAACCTTCCACTGTAGTCCGCCTGCTGGAGCTTCCATTAGTTCCTGACCTAAGGTCAGTCATGGGAGCAGACTGCCCTTTTCCTACTAGATCAGAGTAGTTTTGGGGAGGGGGATCATTTTACCCCATAGGCTATACCCCTTCCTCTTCTCCCAACCAATTTTGCCCAGCCTATGTGCAACAAACATATCTGATCTCTTGATTTCTGTTCTCTTAGATTAAAGAAGACCAAATCCTAACTCCTCTGTCTCCCCTGCCCCCACTTATAAATCTTTATTGTCTCATTGATCACAAATTCATAGGAATACAAATACAAAAAAAGGCAAGAAAGAGAGGAAGTTGTCAAGGATTGATAGAAGTATGTATTACTTAGAGAAATAGTCATAATTGTCTCTGTTCTAGGAATCACAATGTTTTAGTTTCTGGGCAAATTTGTTTTTAGGATTTTTAAAGTATCTAATACCTTACTGGTTATATACTATATAGAAATAGTTACTAGTTTGTTGTTTTGCTCTTGTTCAGTGGTTCACCTGTATCTAATTTCTCATGACCTCATGGACTGTAATACACCAGGTTCTTTTATACCATATTATCTCCTGAAGTCTATCTGAATTCATATTTGTTGGTTCCAGGACACTATCCATCTCATCCTCTGTTGTCCTCTTTTGCCTTCAATATTTCCCAATATGGGAGTTTTTTTTTCTAATGAGTCTTGTCTTCTCATTATGTTGTCAAAGTATTTAAGCTTCAGCATCAGTAAATGACCTTTTAATGAATAGTCTGAAGTGATTTCTTTAAATATTAATTGATTTTATCTTCTTATTGTCTAAGGGACTCTCAGTCTTCTCCAGCACCTACTAGCTATTAGTAGGTTATTATGCTGTTCAAGGGAAAAAGGTAAAGAAACAACGATAAAATGGATGGCAACTCAGAAATCATCCAATCCAGTCTCTTCATTTAGTAGGTAAGAAAATTGAGGCTCAGAGAAATTAAATGATCTGCCCCATGGTTACAGAGATAGTTTAATTTCTTCATTAAGTAGGTAAGGAAATTGAGGCTCAAAGAAATTAAATGACTTGTCCCATATTACAGAGAAAGTAAAGTCAGAGATGAGATGTGATTCTTGATCTCCTGACTTTGGGGATCAGTGATCTTTCTTCTGTACTATATCATCTTCTCTTGTCCTCAAGGAAATTACTTTCTAATAGCTCCTGAAATCTCATTTCTTGTATATAAACTCCTAAATATCCTACCTTATGGCAAAAGGACAGTATTTCCTTTTATTTGATTCTATTCTTGAGTTTTGTGTATTTTGTTCACATTGGGACATCAACAGAAATATTGCTTTAAAAAACGAAGTTTCAGTTATATTGGCCCATGTAGTCAAGATGTCTTTTATTTCTTCCAAGAGGCAGAGAACTGGTTAAAAAAATAACATCTAGGCTGTAAACAGAAAACCACATGATTTAAATTAATGATTTATTCCTTTAAAGACAGTATGGGATCTATCATTGGTGTGATAAGCAGCAAAATGTCCTCTATCTGCATATAACTGTGTAACAGAGCAATATCTGGCAGGGAATATGAAAAAAAATCAATTTTTCCTGTTTTCAAGCATATCTCTTGAGTCTGAGATATGTCTGACTTGTTTTTCAAATATTGCTGCAAGTAATTTAAACTAGGTTCTTAGAGCAGGCTATGGACACCCAAGAATGTTACCTGTTTGGCACTAATTCTAATCTCTCAAATAAAACCTTCATAAAAAGAAAGAACAGCCTCTCTGAGAGGCTCTTGGGTTGAATTTGGGTGAGGATGACAATCATTAGAGTTTACTAATACTGAAGTATCCATTTTTAATGAAAATACTCTTTTTTTCTTACCTGAACTATTATTTCCCCCTTCCATATTCCATCTGTCTGAAGTGAACTTCATTCCTGCTCTAAGACTGAACCTTTCTTTATTCAGTTGCTCCCTTAGGGAAATGGCTTGTGTTGCCTCTCTTAGTCATTTTGGAAGAATTTGCAGCAAAGTTTTAAAAACCTTTCCTTTTTCCTCCTCCCTCCCTCCCTCCCTCCCTCCCTCCCTCCCTTCCTTCCTTCCTTCTTTCCTTTCCTTCCTTCCTTCCTTCCTTCCTTCCTTCCTTCCTTCCTTCCTTCCTTCCTTCCTTCCTTCCTTCCTTCCTTCCTTTTCCTATCTAAATAAATCCCCTAATTTTATATATAAGAAACTAAGTCCCCAAATGGTTAAATGACTTCTTTAAAGTCATATTGGAAATAAGGAGGCAGAGTTGAGATTTGAACTCTGGTCTTTCTTTTTCTAATCCTTTTCCTCTTTTACTTCCTAATTTTTTTTCTTTTGAGAACTTGTTTCTTGGCAAAAAGATAATTGGGATACACTTTGCATATGTGAGTTTCTATTTTAGGCACTGTAATCAATAACACTATCACCTAAATCACTGTTACACAGTTATCACAGTTTGAAACCTAGGGATGAACCCAATTTCCCTTTCCATCACTGCCCACACTCACTCAGTTATTGAATCCTGTCCATTTATTTCCCCTGTAATCCCCCTCTGATCTTCTCCCTTTCCTCATTCCTGTTCAAACTGTGATTCAAATTCTCATCTCTTCTTATCTAGGCTATGGCAATAATTTCCTAATTCCTTTTTTTTTGCTCTCTTCATTACATAAGAAAAAAAGTGGCAGAGTTGAAAGAGCACTTGGGGTGAGTTGAGCTCTTCCCTCTAGCACTTATCTCCTGTGTGACCTTGAATAAATTACCTAACCTCTCTGGATCTTACTTTCTTTGCTTCTATAATATAGATGATCTCTAAGGCTTCTTCTAGCTCTAATACTATGAATTGACTGCATTTTTCATTCCACTTATGTTTTGGTCTTATAAAGTCATATTTATGATCCCCCCCCCCCATGTAAGCTTCTCGAGGACAGGGATTGTTTTTGCTTTTTCCTTTGTTTTCTTGAGCTGTCTGACACAGTAAATCCTTAGCTTGTTGATTGTTTCCCTCCTCCCCTTTCTGCTCCTGATGATATTTTCCACCCTTTGCTTTTGCTTCTACTATGCTCTGTTATTACTGTTGTTTCAGTTGTGTCTGACCCTGTGGCCCCATTTGGAGTTTTCTTGGCATATATACTGAAATGATTTGCCCTTTCCTTCTTCAGTTCATTCTACAGATGAATAATAGAGGCAAATAAAGTTAAGTGATTTGCCCAAGGTCACCCAGCTATTAAATACCTGAAACCGAATTTGAACTCAGGAAGATGAGGCTTCTTATCTTCAAGCCTGGCCCTCTTTCCACTGATCACTTAGGAGTTCTTTGATATGATTTCTACAAACTGATTGTCTCGCAAGGGTTACATCCTTGTGCTGTTGCTCTGATTGACTCTTCTGCAAGAAATGTGTTACTAGTTCACTGTGCTTCATTCCCCTACCTGCAGTAGTCACATGGCAGATTCCAGAGTATCCTCCAGCCAAGCATATTCCTATGGGGGGGGGGGGGGGTAGGGGCGGGAGACTAATATCAAGGACAACGAAGTGAATAGAGAATGACTTGTGTCCCTTTCATA
The DNA here is from genome assembly GCF_037893015.1 of Macrotis lagotis. Lineage (NCBI taxonomy): Eukaryota > Metazoa > Chordata > Mammalia > Peramelemorphia > Peramelidae > Macrotis > Macrotis lagotis. The sequence continues at coordinate 494,671,267 of NC_133666.1, forward strand.
CAGGAGGACTCATACTTGGCATGAGGAAAGAGAATAGAATGTATTCCCAAATGAATATAGATCAAATTTAGAATATTGAAGTTATAAAACAGAAAAACCTGGGTTACTTAGAATAACTTGAGACCTCTTCTGACCTTATTGTCTTCAACTGTCAAAAATAACTCACAATTTCTTCCTAAATATTCTCTTTTCTTTCATTTTCCATAACAATCACTATTCTGCCCTTAGTGTCCTCCACCTAAGATGACAACCTCAAGGTATATTTGACACCTCTTTCTATCTATTATGAAATCTAGACTTTCACTGAATCCTTTTCAACATTCTTTATTCAGAACTTCTTAAATTAATCCTCTCTCTTCCATTTAGGTTCTAAGAGAATTTATGATATTAGGAAATGCCAATAGACCTAATTTTCAGAAAATAAAATAAAATATTTCATTAATTGGCATCAAATAAATCTAAATTTAATACTCAATACAATAATAGAACAACTCTAAAAGGGAAAATAGCCCATAAAAACAGAGGAAGAAATAGAATGTTGAGGGAAGAAATTAGTATGATTTGAAGAGAATATTTCTTCTTAGGCAATTAAAAAAATTTCTTGGATAGAATTGTTGTTGTTCCCTCTTGAAGAGATCAATTACATGGGGGTAGTGGTGATAGAATAGAATCATCAAGGAAGTGATCAAGTCAAGTCCAGGGCATACAGGATAATTGAACTCATAGGGAAAAGTTTTATTGAATTAAAAGCATATACTGTCTAGAGAGGAGAGGGTGCTAACAGACAGAAGAGCTGGAAAGTTCTTCTGGAAAGTCCCTCAGTTTTCAGATGAAGAAACTGAAGCTCAGAATGGGGAAATAACTTACCTTGAGAGTACCTGCTGCCTAATATTGTGATGGACACAGTAGGAATCTGATATGTATTTGTCAAATTGAACGAGATTGAATTGTATTAAGTTGTACAAGTTCTTATAGTTAATGGCAGAACTGAGTTGCATCAGATGTTTATTTTAGCTCACTATGATAAGTGGCACCAAATAAATTCACTCTGATTTCTGTATTAACTCATTCATATTGACTAAAAATTGGTGAGAGAACTGTAAACAAAGGATAATGATAAATAACTACATATCAAGTTAGGGGGAGGTGTCTAGCATGGTGCCCCAGGGGGTCAGTGTTAAGTCTGGCCTTATTTAACATCTTCATTAATTATCTGGAAGAAAAGATAAAGGCTTGTTAATTAAATTCACAGATTATACAAAATTGGGAGGTGTTGAGAAGATCAGTGAGGACAGAGAAATCATTCAAAGGGATCAGAAATATGGGCAAGAAATAAAATGAGTCTCAGTGTGGAAAACTGAAAGAGAATATAACTAGAGGAAATTAATACTGAACATTGGAATTCAATGGGCAGTAACAGCCAGGAAGGCAGGAATACTAAAGGAGACTTATGGGTAATGTTGGACAACAAATTAATTATCAATCCTCAATGCAATGTTGCAGCAGAATAGTCCAGTGTGATTTGGGGCTATAATTACAGGTATCATTCATTATTTCATGGAGCTAATAATTTCTCTCTCTCTCTCTCTCTCTCTCTCTCTCTCTCTCTCTCACTCTTTTTCTCCCTCTCCCCTCCCTAATCCTCCATCTCATTCACTCCTTCCTCCTTGTCCCCCCTCTTTTCATCCCTTGCTCTTTCTTTCTTCTCTGTATTGATCTCAGCCTTTTGCTTTCCTTCCTACCTCCTTCACCTCCCCCTTTCCTCCCTCTTCCACCCTTTCATTTCTCTTCTTACACACACAATTCAGGTGTACTTCCTTGTAATTATTTTAGGTTAATTGGGCTTAAATAAGAAAAACAAACTGGTAGGTTTCAAATGAAACATGGTTACTGTTATAATGAGCTCGGGCAAACCCTATTGCTACCTCTGTTAAAAGGTGGATACTGGGTTTCAGTGTCTGAATGTCTGAGCAAGTTCAAAGCCTTATAGGCCCCCAAAACTTATGACCACAGGCAAAATGAAAGAGGAGATTATAAGTGTGTATAACTCAAGGCCCACTTTCCCAAGGCATCCTGGGGATGGTAGCAACCCCCACTCTGCTCCCCCTCCCCATTCTATTGGTCTTACTAACAACCCAGTCATCACAGCCTTCATGCGCTTATCCCCTCCAACTGCCATACACAAAAAAGTCAAGTTAGACTAGCAGAGATAGGAGAGAGGCAGTAATATCTACCAGGCAAGTCAGACTCTCACCATCATTTTGACCATCATCTCTGTTCATACCTTAATAGGACAGCTTCAGATGCTGGGCAGCACTTTCAGTCTAGTACATTCAGCCTTCATTTTGGGAGATGTAGCCTGGGAATTGTTTCAGGAGATCCTACAGTCATTTACTAAAGATCCTTACATGAAAGTTCTTGTCACCAAGGTGCTTGGCACCGTCAAATGACTCAACAGCAGTAATGGATGGTTTTGTCAGTGGAAATACATTAAAGAAGAGGTATTACCATTTGCTTTGCCACTGCATCCTAAGACTATGGGATCTTTCCAACTGGCTTTTAGCTGGAATGGCTAATATGTGCTTTTTTCTCCCATAAGAATGGGAGTTCTTTTAAAGAAGGGGTTGTCTTATTTTTCTGTTTGTATCACCAAAGCTTAGTATAGTACTTTGCATATAGTAAGCACTTGTTAAATGCCCATTCATTCACTTGCCCTACCCAAATACATAGTGAAATTATTAGACTTTTTCCATGTCACTAGGATGGTTCAACACAATCAAATAATATTTATTAAGAAAACAGGTATATATAACTCTAAAAACTTAAGAGTTTTGAATTGATAATTAATTTATGAAATTATGTAATTATGAAAAGGTAGCAGGCATACCCATTATTGAAAAAAAAAGGCAAGGAAAAGGGAGAAGTGACATCCATAGCAACAATGCAACCATGAGCCACCATGACAGGAGTAACTCTTTTCTTTAAGACTATTAAAGACTTGTCCCCTGTGCAGGGACAAGTTGAGGGGTGTGACTTTCCCTTTCCTGCTCCCTCCTCCTTCTCTCCCCCCCCCACCGCCTCGTATTAATCTGCACACCCACCTGCTCCAAGTTCTGAGAGAAGACATACAAAATATGGGCAGTACCTGTTTCTTTTCTGCCTTATTTCTACTTTGATTAATTTTCAAACTTCTGTAGAAGAGTTGATTTGCTAGATGTAATATTATTTCTCATAAATACTTGAGGCTGGTTCTATCCTTAGTGGCCTTTTTTTCTTTGTTTCCAGTAAAGGGGTACAAGAGATTTCTGGGAGTCACACTAAAGAGAATGACCTCACTGACTACAGAGCTAGGAGTTCCCAACCCATTGTTAAGAGCTTTCGTCTCTAATTGGGGGCATGAGCATGAGTCATTTTATAACTTTGCTTTCAAGGTCAGAAGTGCTACAAATGTGGACATATTTTATAAAACTATCCCATAGACATGAGCCTAAGAGTAACAGTCTGTTACAGTTTGATTGACGACTCAATGTATTTATGTACAAATCAACTTTTTCAAAACTGTAGTACACATATCATGCACCTTGTGAGTATTCAAAATAGAAAAGGATATAGTTTAATGCCAACCAGTTAGTTCACCTCCCATTTCCTGGAAACTTTCACACAGACAAAAATGACAAAAGAACAAGCTGCCATGACATGGGAGTGAAAGCAAGAAAATCCATAACTCCTAAGTTTCAAAGAAAAAAGCATATAATTTATATAACTTTAAATTTGGAAGGGATTTTAGCAATCATCTTGAACTCCCTCTTTTTGTAGATAAGGAAACTGAGGCACAAAGAGTTGAAGTAATCTGTGGAAGATCTATCAAAGATTATCCTGTAACTTCCAGTTTTTAGGGGACTTTAAAGATCACCTGATCTAGACTTCTGTCCACTGTATCCCAATATATAGACCTCTCATATCTCATATGAGGAGAAGCATGGGCTTATGCATCACTTTCTTCCGGAATCTCCTGGAGTCTTCTGTCTCTCTCACAATGCATTTTCGTTGGCTGTCCCTCAGAGTTGGAATTTTCTACCTCCTGGTCTCTAACTTCTTCCTTCCTTCAAACCCTAACTAAAATTCCACTGTCTATAAGAAGCCTTTCCCAATCAATATCAATCCTTTCTCTCGGAGTTATTTTGAATTTATCATCTATTTGACTTAATTATACAGTCATTTACATTGTCTTCCCCATTAGACTGTAAGCTACTTGAGAAGAGAGATTGTCTTTATGACCCCATCATTCTTTATGACCCTATCATTTAGCCTGGTGTCTGGCACATAATAGATGCTTGTTGATTTGGCTCACAAATAAGATGCCAACTACTCTTCTGGACTGTTCTGGACTTTACATTGAAAAGTAGAGGCACATGAATCTAGAGCCTCACAAGACAACTGGCAACACAGCCCTCTCTGACCTCTTCTGTTCTCTACACACACTCCCTTCACCTGCATGCTCCATCCACCTCCATGCCCAGGTCCCTCTATTTCCTTCCTCTAACTACCCTGAATACTCTGGCAAACTTCTAGCTCAAGCTGAAGAACTGATGAGATCAGAGCATATCTCATTCTATTTCACCAAAAACTCAGGATGAATGAAATAATGAATGACATATACTTTGGAGTCTAACCCAATGGAAACTGGCAGTGGACTAGTTAAATTAGCTTGATAGAGTTTTTTCTTTTTTTTTTCCTTCTTCTATGAATGACTTTGAAGTAAAATCCAGATGACTCTTCTTGGGGCTTTTTAGAGGTAAGACTGGATGGTCATAGAGTAACCCACTGATTCTTATTATAAGAAGCACCATCTGGGCTAGGCAGAATAGAAAAGGAAGTACTTTAATGCCAACCAATTAGTCCACCTCCCATTTCTGGAAACTCCCGCAGACAAAGTGACAAAGGACAAGCTGCCATGGCATGGAAGTAGAGGCAAGAAAATTCTTGGCATCTAAGTTTCAAAGAAAAAGTATATTCCTGAGAAAGTCAATGGCAACATCTTTGCTAGAGGATATACGTGGTTTCTTGAAGCTATTTTTCCCTCAGGACCTCAATGATTTTAGAAGTTTCTTAGTCTGAGGAGATTTGGTGTTCTCTTGATATACATTTTCTTTCACTTTTTTCTCTTTGTCTTTCTGTCTCTTTCATTTCTTTCTCAATGTCTCTTTCTTTCCCCCTCCACTCCCCCCCCCCACCTTTCTTTATGTCTGTCTTTCTCTGTCTGTCTCTGTTTCTATCTGTCTCTAATTTTACCCCTTTGGGTTTCATATATGTTTCTAAATTCCAGTCTCTAGCACCAGGAAAGTGATGAGGATGCTAGTTCCTTGAAATTATTTTCCCCAAAGATTGTGAAACCTTGAAGAAGAGTAGATTGTAATTTCTTAGAAGAGCCAAGAAAACATTTTATTGAGGAATACCAGCATTAAAGACAGAACAAAAGGACGAAAACGGTGAACAGATGGGTGGGTGTTCAGCGAAGGCTCATGATCTATGTGAACAGGGTGGTTTGTGCCCTCCTCCTTTTTTTGTTTTTGATGCATTGGGGTATGATATGATATGATATGACAGAACATGTCAAAAATTTAGGGGAAAATAAAACCCCTTTTTTTTGAAACATCAAACTATTGCTATCAATAGGAACAGCAACTGTTCAAAAATTTGTTTCAGAACTGCCAAGAAGTGAACGTTCATGGAAAAAAAAGTATTTTTCCCTGCTGTTTGCAAGGTGGACACAAATGCAAACGGTAGGAGGTTGACAACTTGACACATGTCTAATAAATCTAAAGCATAAAAAAGTCAACAATTCACTGTTCAAGAAAGCATTACTGGAATAAAAAGTACTACGCAAAGAAAGAATAACCATTAAAAAATAGATTTTCTGAATTCAGTAAGTAATTTAGCCCTCAGAGCCTGCACTCTTCAAAGCAAGGAAGCTTTTTCTTTTTGCCTTAAAAAAAGTCAATGTTTAGCATGGAATGAAGGGGACTTGCTGCATTCTAAATGAACAAGGTGAAAATACGGAGTCCAGCGAGCAGATGTTAGAGGCTCAGTGTGCTGGTGACAAAGGGCCAAAGTGCACGGACCTTCCGCATCACGTCTGCTCTTCCACTCAAAGCAGGAAAGGTTTTAATTTGACAAGTTGGTCCAGATACAGGGAATTCACAGCTCACAGTCAATGCCAAACAGATTTGGCCTCCTACAGTATGGCTGCTCTTCGCCAAGGGGATGGCAGTTGTGAAAACCCTTCTCTGTTGATCTCAACTATTTAAAACCCTACAGAGAGAGAGAGAGAGAGAGAGAGAGAGAGAGAGAGAGAGAGAGAGAGAGAGAGAGAGAGAAGGGGAGAGGGGAGAAGGGGAGGGTTATAGGCACCCAGCTAGGGATTTCAGAATGCATTTAAGAAAAAGAAAAAGTGAATCATGTCCCTAATATTAAAAATAATTAAGGATTTTGATTTAAACATCTTTCAAGCTCCTAATGCTTTCCCCACTATGATGGGTATGATGCTGAAGAAAGATTTAAAATGAATGCAAAAACTAATGGTAATTCTCATGCAAGTCTCATGTAAACAGAAACATCAGCATTAAAGTTATGAATCCTAATTTGTGCCACAGAGCTAAAATCTGTATCTTTCTGAATTAGAGGAATATAGACATACAGCACTGTGTAGTGTCTATGTGTAGTTCAGAAAACTGACACAGTCTCTCCAATTTATGGGAAAATTGACATAATTTTGCAAAAATGCAAAACCATTTGTGAACTGGATTTTGCATAATGGGATTAATTTGGTTGACTGTCACATCCACTAGGCTGCAGAATGCAAGTTAATCACAACATCGGTCTGATTTTTTTTTAAAGGGAAGAAAGGAAAAAAAGGAAAAAGGAAAAGAAATATTTTTTTCCCTTGTCTGCCTATCGTTTCATTTAAGAAAATAATAAATATGCAGACTTCTCTACTGCACCTCAGGTAGCTTTAGCAAACAACAGTAGACTAAATTTGCAATGGGAACCTTAGTGAACTGAGCTGAATTGGCCTACCTCCAATGAGAAAAATCAACAGCTTTCACAGGATCATGCAAAAAATGCTTCCAAAGAAGGCCGGTGCTACAGTGTATGTATTTACTCAGAATTAAGCTGCTCAGTTGAACTGAAGCTAGATTAAACATCTTTTGGTCTGATCTCAATTATTTATCTTTCTTTGTTATGTTGTCCTATTTCTATACATAAACCAGCCCTGGTCTGTTTGGTTCTTGCCATTCTGAAAAGAAAACATATTCTATTGACATTGTTTATAATTTTTCTATATAGAATAATAAAATGTTAGAGTTGGAAGAGTCCTGAGAAGTTGGTTAGTTCACTCACTTTATGTGATAGATGAAGAAATTGATGAATGACTTACTCAAGTTTATAGAGATAAGACTCTTCTCACATTGTACATGCTGTATGTTCTCTAGAAACTTTGATGATGGACTGAAAGGTCTTCCCACTTTAAACATCAGAACAAAAGCACAGAGGGAATACTTTCTCCTTTTCTCAATAAGAAAATCAGAACCAGACAATCTTCTTCAGTTATCAGTCACATCAGCAATCCCCTTAGCTCTTCTGTCATTTTGATATTTGTGATATATTATATTTAAGTTCATATTCTTCCTATTTGTATTCGTAAGTATTTATTTTGCTTAGTCTGGTCTTGGGAATGCTATGTTGGTCTTTGTGGACTATTACTTCTAATTGATAATAAGAGAAATCTGATAAGGCATTTAAAAAATTTTAATTTAATTTAATTTTTAGTTCCAAATTCTCTCCCTCCCATTTCCCTCTCCTCTGCCCATTGAGAAAGCAGGAAGAACAAAACTCATTACAAATATGTAGATATGCAAAACAAATGTCCACATTAGACATGTTAAAAAACAACAAATGAAACGACAAAAAACTCAACCCCCTTCTAATCTGCACTCTTAGTCTATCATTTCTCTGTCTGTAGGTGGAAAGTATACGTCATTATAACTCCTCCACCATTTTTGTTGGTTTCATTGTGTTGATAAGTGTTTCAAAATCTTTCAGAATTGCTTGTCTTTATAGGATTATTGTTATTATATAAATCATTTTCCTGGATCTACTCACTTCTCTTTGCATCAATTCATACACTTTTATGAAACCACCTTCTTCATCACGTCATATATGTGCATATATAGCATCATTAAATGAGATGATAATTGTATAGCATTTAATTCAGTATTTAATACATAGTAATAGTTATATAAATGTTATTAGCACAATAATATCTTGCCACAAACCTGTTATCATAACTTGTCTAGCCATTCCTTAAAAGATAGGTAGCCCCTCAGTTTCCAATTCTTTGACACCACAAAAAGGTCTCATGGGGGTATTGCTAGGTCAAAGGGTACGCACAACTTAATAGCTTTTGGGGTGTAGTTTCCAATTACTTTCCAGATTGACTAGATGAATTTGAAGCTCCACCATCAGTGTGTTAATAATGGTAAGGCATTGTAATTTTGATATAACAGATAACTTTGAGAGGCTTAAGAACTCTGATCAGTGCAATGACCAGTCACAGTTCCAGAGGACCAAAGATAAAACATGCGCTATCTATCTATCTATCTATCTATCTATCTATCTATCTATCTATCCTGAGATGATGGCCTAAAGGAATAAGATGCATTTTTTATATTACCACTAAAGGAATTTATTTTACTTGATTCTGCAAATTTGTTAAAAGAATTTTGTTTATATATGTTTATTTTCCAAACATGGGACAGATAGAAGGGAAAGAAAATAGATTACTTTTGATTGGAAAAAATCCTAAAAAAAAGTTAAGGAGTTTAAAAAAAACACCATGCCCAAAACCCCCTAAATTGACCTTGGATAAATTAATTTATCTTTGTGAAATTCAGTTTCCTTAGCTACTAAAGAGAATTAGAATAGTATACTATTTCACAGGGTTTTGTGAGGATCAAATGTTATTGTGTGTGCACAATGGTAATCCCCCAAATATTAATTATTCATTATTATGACATAAATTAGGAATAGTGATGGGGATAATACTAATTTTAAGAAGGAATCTGGATGTAGGAGACACTGATCTTGAAGCAACGATATTCAGAGAGAGCAGTAGTTATCCCATTGCACAGAAGATTCCATATATAAAAAAGATATAACCTTATAGACAAGATATAGAGCAGAAAGAGGCAATTATCACTTAAGGGGAAAGGGTGTGGCTAGGTCATAGACCAGTGTTGGGCAAAGGATAAGTTTTACAATCGTTTAACATCACTAACCAAACTGTATCCCACAGACAACTATAGAACATAAAAAATAATAGAGACTGGACCTGTGGTTGTATTAAAATAGGGAACTTTCAGATGGGGAAATTCCCACAGTGTATGTATCTTCTTTGCAACTTGTAATCTAAGATATCTGCCTGGATCACCAAGGAGTTAAGTAACTTGCACTAGACCATACAACCATGAAGGTAGAACATGAACTGTTCTTCCTGGCTTAGAGGACAATCAGCTTTTCTGGCTTTGAGAACAGTTCTTTATCCATATAACAAAAGCAGATATACAAAACTGGACATCTAGCCCTAAAATGTTAAACTAATATTTCAGTTATAACAGGGTAAAAATTAAATATGAATACAGACAATATACCTGTAATTTAAGTATTTCTTCAGGGTTAATGGATCTAGAAACATAAGTCATATCTATTTATTGTAAAGGTATGGAATTCACATAGAAAAAACAATTGAAAAGCACTTTTCAGTGGGAACAGTTCTGTATCCATCTTGCATCCATTCCCTTCATCATTTTGCATCTACATTAGTGGAGAGATGGAGTTCCCAAAAGATCTTTTATTTTATCTCTATGCTTTCCTGGTAAACACAGGCCCTTAGAATAATTATCACTCAAGGGTCTTTATGATACCTACCTTGCATACATAGTTCATCTGAGTCCCGTTTAAGAAGTAGACAATGAGACTTTCATCTATAAATACTTAATAAATAAGCCTACTGACAGTGTCCCCCTATGAAGCATGTATTGCTGAGACATCAGTAAATTTTGAGATAGGAAGTATTCCTCTGATGCCAAAGGCTTTCTTTAGTAAGTTCTTATGACTAGAAGCAAAAGAATCTCCAAATATGTGGCTATGTAGAAGCAGTTTCTGAACAAATTTTATTAAAAGATATTCTGTGGAAATCAACTGAAGACTTAGGATGACTGGAAACAGGATTGGGATGTTATACTCCTCCAAGCCCTCACTTTAACTGGCATGATGGTATGGCAGCTTTTCAGTTTTTCCTATTTGAATAGAAAAAAATCCCATCTCTTATATGTGTTAGAGATGTTCCCTCCTCTTGGGGGATTCTAGTATGGTGATTGATGGGTAACAAAGTGTTACCTGCCTCATTTTACTTCCAGATTAATGCTTTGATGTTTTTAAGTTTATTAGATAGATAAGTGGAAAGTTCTCTGATTTACTCAAGGTTGGCTGACAAAGGACATGTTGAAGGTCTTATCTATGATACCCAGTATTATAGACTGGATGGACACTTTTCCTATCAGAAGTAAAAACCTTGGTTTTTTAGGGTGAAAGCAAAAATGCAAAGGATAATATTATAGTTATATGCCTTGTGATATGGACATAAATCTTCCTAGACACTTCGGTCTTGTCAATTATTTGGAAAATGTTAAAAACTATGACTTTGAGTTATTCTCTCAAGGAAGCAAAGATCTTAAAGTGGTGCTCATATTTTTTTCTCTTAGGATTCTAGGTGTGAAATATTAGTACAAATTATACAGGAAAAGGAGAAATAAATGTCTAATACATAAAGATCCTAACAGAGGAACAAAGACCTGTATTATTTTAGATATGCATATATGTGTGTGGATTCATATATACATATATTATACAAACTTATTTTATAGTAAACAATATTAATCCATTAATATTCCTCCAGGTATAGTGCTTCCAGGTACAAAAGCCTAAGGAGTAAAGCCATAACCTTTTACATATAAAAAGAAAGATCATAGAAATCACAAATCATACATTATGAAATAAATCTTGGCAGTGACAGTATTACAAATTCTGCAACATACTTCAGTGTAAAATTCCTTAATAAAATTTATTCTCAAATTGAGGTTTTCAATCCAATGCAAAAAGGTCAAAACAAGATCTTAGTAATTCTATTTCACTTATTATGGCAGTTATTTTCTTTAAAAGTTTGTACTATTTTATATTTTAACAATAGTGAGCTTCCCATCTCCTTTCTGTGGTCATAAGAGGCCAGGGTGGAGGAGAATTCTGTTAGAAAGTCATTTTGGAAAGGGTTTTGGTTAAAACTAAGATCTGTTCAAAGTAATTAGGAGCACTTAATGGGTTTGAATTGAGTGGAGTTAGAAACAACTGAGTCCTCTGGTTTATTAAGGAAATAATCTTGAGAGAGGTCAACTGATAACAAGAAACTAGAGAAGTTCAGCTCAGTGGTGGAGCAGACTTGCTCAATCTCACCAGTACTTGTAATTTACAACCTCATTTTATTAAAGAAGGAGGAGCCAGGTCACCATGACTTTTGCCAGTGTCTTGTGGTAGTTTTGGGAAAATGCTTGAAGTGCCAGATTAGGGGGTACCTGAAAAGAGAAAAGAATAGGATTATGATACAGAAAGCTATAAGATAGAAGAGGAGATCTGAAAACCCAGAGGGTCTTCTAGATTGAGACAATAACTACTATGTTGGCTATCAGAGTTAGGATCCCAAAAGATTTCTAGATAGAAAATTTCATCTTAAAAAGATGAAATTTAAGAGGATTTGTTATAAAGTCCTATATTTGCTTTTAAATTTCAATGGATCAATGATATCAATATAGGTGTTTCTTCCTCCAGTACAGATTATAAATCAATCAATGATTTTTCATACAGTGTTATTTTGTCTATGTCCTTACTTTAAGTCTCCATAGAAGTCTGACCCAATATACTGTAGATTTGTTCTATGAGTTTAAGTAGTTCATGTATATTGTTTCAACCCTTTGGGACTGTTAGCTCTTAGCACTTATTTTCACTATGTGTGCCTCCTAAGTGTGATTATTTTATGTGTTTTACTCAAATTTTTCTAAAAAGAAGTTATGATCAGTCAATTAAAAAACCATTATTTTCAATTTGAGGGGAGTGAATTTTTTTAAAAAAATGTCAGGTTGTTACTATTATATTGACATGCAGTATTTTCTCACACTTTATACTTTCTTCTATAATCACTCTACTAGAGTAAAATTAGTAAAAACTGATAATCTGACTTTGTGCATACATCCTATTCTGGAATAACTCAACAGACTAAAGTCTGATATCTGAGATCCAAACACTAAAAACAGAGACTTATCACCAGGTGGTTGGCTTCTTTGTGATACATTCTTTGAACATGGCGATTGATAAAGCAAAGGAAAAAAATAATCTTAAGCAGCTCCTTTCTGTCTCCACAGTATTTAAATATTTAGGTGTTTAAATGGTAGGAAAAGTAGTCGAAGTGCTCAGAATCGCACATCTTTTAAACCTCCTACAAACATTAGTAACTACGGTACTTAGAAATGTGAGATCTTCATCCAGTGATGAAAGAACTGATGTGTTGTTATTGGACCACACCAATGTGTTATTAAATCACACCAATATTGATATTCTCATAATAAATGAGACACAAATGTTAAATATAAAAGCTTACAAGTACTCCTTGGAGAGGTTAAAATAGCAAGTTAACAGAGCTGGTTTCATTGTATGACAGAATACAGAAATATTATCTAATGGAACACTTTGCAATCTTCTGTTGCTGTGCAAAAAGGCCACCATAGAAATAATTGTGGCTTGTGTGCCAACATTGTTTTTGAAGAAGATAAAGAGGTAGCAAATTTCTACCAAGAACTTGATAAGACTCTCCAAGCCAAATTAATATATATTAAAAACATGTTGAAATGGATGATGGTAAATACAATTCAGGTCTGAGAAATGAAAAAGGCTAAAATCTTTTAAGATGACTCAGAAATCTGGTGGCTATATATTGAGTGCTTTCTTCCATGAAAGAGTAAGAAGCCATTGAACATAGAGAGATAATATCACACACACACACACACACACACACACACACACAATTTAGTACATCTTAGAAGAAAACAACAGTTACTAATATGGCAGCAATAGAAAAAGTATCTTTATGTATTTTTATTATTTAGTCATTTCAGCTGTGGATGACTGACTCTATTTGGGAGTTTCTGGGTAGAGATACTGGAATAATTTGCTATTTTCTTTTCTGACTCATTTTTACATGATCACATAACTAGTAAGTGTCTGAGGCTAGATTTTAACTTACAAAAAAAGACTCTTCCTTATTGTACTGACTAACTGCCCATCTCTGTATATCCAGATAATCAAATAATTAGGGAAAAATACCAAAATCAACACTAAAATAAAAGAAAGACTTAAAAATTAATAAATAGTAAGACAGCTTTAACTTGGTCTATTTAAATGAAGCATTGATATTGAAATATGGTTTTTTTTTTGGTCCTTCAATTTTGAAGAAGACTATGACATCAGAAAGGTGATGCCATGATAAACACATGAATTGTATTTGAGTGAGGCGGTGCAATCCTTAAGTCACCAGCCTCATTTTCTCTTCCAGAGCCATTTGGGTCCAGTGGCCAGATATGAATCAGAATGACTGGAGATGACCCTGGATGCAAGACCATCAGGGTTAAGGACCTGCCCAAGGTCACACAGTTAGTAAGAGTCAAGTGTCTGAGGCTGGATTCAAATTTCTGTCCTCCTGACTCCAAGGCCAGTGCTCATCCATTATGCCACCTAGCTGCCCTATACTAATAGCTAACATTTATATAGGGTTTTAAAGTTTCTAAAACATTTTATACATATATCTTATTTGATATTCATAACAACCCAATGAGATCAGTAGTTAATATCCTCATTTTACAAACGGGAAAACTGTGTAAAATGGTAAATTATGTTGATTCTCTGAAAAAAGTTAAATAATGTGAAGTTGATACCTCAGTGAAGAGGACAAAAGAGTCTAAAAACTGTATTAACCAGTATTTTTTATTTCCTTGCCAGATAGAGATAATTGGAAACCAAGGGTACCACTAGGTAGGCTGCAAACTCTCTATTGTTTGTAAAATAATAAAGAAAATGATGGAGAGTAAGGGCAATAATCATTGCTTAAAGTAGCAGAAAGCAGGAAGTCTATGGGAAAATGATCATGAAGTGCAAATGATGACATCCCCAAAATATTAAAAGACAAAATTGGTAGTACAATAAATAGTTCTAAAATAGCACAAATATACTGGTTTCTATGATAGCCTGTTGCTATCAGAAATGGCAAATGATAGAATTTGGATCTAGCACTTCAGTCTCTAAAGTATTATATGAAAACGAAGAAATGGCACTTAGGTTGAATACAGAAAAGGAGCTATTCCAGATCAAATATGATCTGAAGAGATGCATGCTAGAGTTGATAAAATCTGAAAAGCATTGAGATTATTTTACAAGATAACACAGGCAGGGGAAGATGCTGAAAGAATGAAGGAAAAAACAAAACCATGCAATATTAATGATCCAAACAAGAAAATTTGGAGAATTTTGATAACTACAAATCCATATGTATGACTACTTTTTCATCTTTATAAAATCTTTATGAGAATGTTGTCCATGCCTATGGAAGCTATCTTTGATGAAAATATGAGGCAGAAACAGGCTGTTTCACAAACTGTATTGTTTATATCAGAACACATTTTTATAGTCACATTGACTAAGATGAAGAGAATATAGGATCTTACCACATTTATTATTTATGATTACAAAAAAGCACTTGATTTTGTAGAGCAAAACTCAATCCCAAAGACTCTCTTCCAATAAGGAGCTATGCACACACATGACATAATCATGAAAGAATCCTTGATATAACCAGGGAGATAATGCTGCGCAAAGAAAATAGAGATGTATGTTCACCACAGATTTTTGCAGAGTCCAAAGGGAAAAGGGATTTCTTATAGATGGTGAAGTCCTTGACATGTTCTTTTTGGCAGAAGATATTGTGTTGATTGCATTGTCCTAGAATGTGATGGGGCCTTTTCATGAAGAAAAGTGATTATTCAAAGGAAAGTGGCTTAACCAAACCTAAAGGAAAAACATTGCTTCATGTTCTTCTATCTTTGGAACATCTTTGGTGAGCAAGTATGCCTCCCTGTTGTTGGTTTTTAAAAAATTTTCTTGATGTTATCAATCCGATAATTTTTCCTATTCCTTTTGCTATAATCTTGTGTGAATCAAGCTGATTTGAGAGAAGAGCACTAACAAATGATTTGAGGGAATGGCAGTGTTAAATGAAGATCTGTTTAAGGATAATGACACTATGGCATATTTATAGGTCACAGGGAAGGATCTGGTAGGTGAAGAAAGATTGAAAAGGAGTGGAAGAATAATTAATGGAAGATGGGAAACACTGAAACTTTCTCTACCATATGAGAAATAGAAGGGGATTTGAATAGTAAAGGTAATCCAGGCTTGAGATGTGATGAAGCTTGAGTTGAGGGATTCAAGGAGAGTGTACAGTGGGACTGGTCAATCATAGATCAAACTTAAAAGGAAGTGAAATCAGAGCAGAGGTGATGGACTCTGACAGGTATTAAAGGCCTTGAGAAAGGAGGGAGAATGATATAAAGATCCAAATCTACCCACAAACCCCCTTGGACTCTGTGGACCTCATGTTAAGAGTCCCTGAAATATACTGATTGGTGTGGGGGGGGGGGGGGGGCGTCCAGACCTGTGATTTCATAAGTAATGAAATAGGGTTCCCAAAGGAAGAAAAATAGACTTCTAGTTGATCTGATTTTTTTCTTCTTTAAGGGATGTTGGCAAATTTCCCTTAAGGATATATATATATATATATATATATATATATATATAAATATATATATATATATATATATATACACACACACATACACAGGCATATTGTATTAAAACTCATTCTTTTCTCAGTTTTCTCTTTTATCTTAAGTAAGTTAAGATGTATATAAAGGTATGTGTTTTTTTTTAAACAAATTCTCTATTCTATTTTTGTTACTTTCTAAGCAAGTGGAAAGCTTGGTTGGCATATTGGATCCTCTAGATGCATCACATTAGAGCAAAAGTAAATCTGGTTTTGATGAAATGTGGTTGGAGCTGTAAAAGGGTAACAAAGATCTTACAAACCAAACTATGGTCTGCTGAATAAGAAACTTCACAATAGTGGGAGAGCAATAAAACTCCCAGACCCAGAATTTAATGGTTCATTATAGGAAAGCTCCATTGTTTCTCCCCTAAATGATATGATTATTTTATTTTACAAAAAAACTCTCAAAATGGCACGTTTGCAAACCAAATTTTATGGAACATTCATATGTTTAATACAGTTGATCCTGCTTGGCTTTTTCTATGCTAACATGTGGAAAGGAGAGAAATAATGGGAAAGCAATAAGGCATATGAATAGAACAAGGTGAAAATGGGAAAAGGTTAAGCTGCTTAAAACTATTTGGCTCTAATTTATAAAATAATACACCAGCTGCCAAGCCAATTTCACTTACATGTACATATTTGAGAGTCAAATTAAACCCTATGTATATACCATCCTGCATAAAATTCATTTAAATGGGCTCCTGAGGAGTACCAGTTGAACTAGTAGGGGAAAAAACGCATTCCATTCACAAAGCCTCTATCAACAGTAGATTTACAACCTGAAATCAGTGCTTGATTGTTGAAAGGGTCTTCTAATGCAGACCTGTCCACAAAGCAGTTTTCCCCCTTGTTTCGTTTTTGCATATGGACTCTGTACAGTCATTAAAGGAGACAAAAGGAGACAGCTTACATTAAGATGTTGCCTGGTGTCCCAGAGGCAGCCCAGTCTACTTTGTAGAACTTAGAAATTTTGTTAAGCCTCCCTTCTGTTTCTATCCAGACTTCTCTCTGACCTGAGCCATACCAAAGACAAGCCAACTACTTTAATCTCTTCCAGAGGATTATTTTTTTTAAAAAGACTACATCTAAATAATGCAAAACTAATTGTGTGAGCCAGTCAGTTCAATGGGAGAAAAAAGCTTCCATCAAGCTGTGGGATCAGGAAGACAAGTCAACCAGGGATGTCATTTTTCACCTTTCAACCAGGTATTGTATTGTTGAAAGCACCAAAATATTAAATACAGTTAAATGCTTAGATTACAATCTAAATTTAGGGTATTAATCCTAGTTATATAATTATGACAATATTGACAATACTCCAGTTACAAGCAATCTTTCCATTAATGATCCTATTTATACCAGAAAACAGTTTTTGCCAATGAATACAAATTTTTGTTAAGTTGTGAATGAGATTTTTTTTAATGTCAATATTTGAGGATCTGCAGTATTGTCAATTTGGACATAGAGAGGCAAGGAACAATCCCTTCTCTATAATCTCACAAAATGAAGGGTTCTGGAATTTTAAGACTTGGGTTCAAATTCTGCCTGTATGAAACCAAGCAAGTTATTCAACTTCTTTGAGTCTATTCCTCAAATATAAAATTAGGGGTTTGAACCAGATGACTTTTGAATTCCTTTTCACTTTTAAACTTATGATTCTTTGATCTTATGAATGAAGGCAGGGGATATTTCATTCTTGTCTTCATATCTCCAGTCTCTAGAATAGTACCTGACTCAAAGTAAATGTTTAGTCAATTCTTGTCGATTGAGTGACTTTACTATATGACTTTTCAGAATAGCTGTGGCTAGCTTGGTGAAATGATAATTTTTTCTAGACTTAGCTAAGTTTATTGGTTGTCAAATAATAGGCATGGATCTATATTAAAGGTTTTCCTCCTTGGTAAAACCTGCCAGTGTTGGCGCCCTAATAACATCATGTTAAAAAAAAACCCTTTATTCCCAATTACATGTAAAAATAATTTTTAAAAATTTTGAGTTCTATAACCTTTGTTTGAAAAGAACCAAAAATATTAAATATAGTGAAATACTTAGATTACAATCATTAAGCTTAGGGTATTAATTCTAGTTATATAATTATACAATATTGACAATACTCTAGGTTACAAACAATCTTTTCATTAATGATCCTATTTATACCAGAAAATAGTTTTTGCCAATGAATATAAATTTTTTATAAGTTGTTTATATCAAATTGCTTGCTATTTTGAAGAGAGGGGAGGGAAGGGAGGGAGAGAAATTTTGAACTCAAAATTTTACAAAAATGAATATTGCAAACTATCTTTAAATGTAATTGGGAAAAATACAAAAAAATAAGATTTTGAGTCCCAAATTCTCTTTCCTTCCCTTTCTCCTTCCCTGAGATAGTGAGCAATTTGATATAAGTAATACATTTCCTTATTAGTTATGTTGTGAATGAAAACAGACCATAAAACACTGGAAAAAAGTAAAGTAAAAAATAGTGTGTTCTGATGTACATTCTAGTTCTTTCTCTGGAAGTGGATAGTATTATGAATCCTTTGAAATTGTTTTGGATCATTGTATTGCTGAAAATAGCTGTCATTCATAGCTGTTACTGCGTACAAGATTCTCCTGGTTTTTGCTTTTCCCTTTGCATCAGTTCTTGTAAATTTTCCAGGATTTTCTGAAATTGTCTTGCTCATCATTTTTTATAGCACAATAGTATTTCATTATAATCATATATTCCAACCTGTTCAGTTGTTCCCCAATTGATGGAGATCCTCTCAATTTCCAGTTCTTTACCACCGGAAAAAGAGTTGCTATAAATATTTTTGAACAAATAGGTCCCCTTTCTTTTCTTCTTTTCTTTTCTCTTTTCTTTTCTCTTTTCTTTTCTTTTCTTTTCTTTTCTTTTCTTTTCTTTTTCCTTTCTTTTCTTTTTCTTTTTCTTTTTCTTTTTCTTTTTCTTTTTCTTTTCCTTTCCTTTCCTTTCCTTTCCTTTCCTTTCCTTTCCTTTCCTTTCCTTTCCTTTTCTTTCCTTTCCTTTCCTTTCCTTTCCTTTCCTTTTCTTTTTTCCCCTCATCTCCACCCCT
The DNA here is from genome assembly GCF_037893015.1 of Macrotis lagotis. NCBI lineage: Eukaryota > Metazoa > Chordata > Mammalia > Peramelemorphia > Peramelidae > Macrotis > Macrotis lagotis. Next base: position 494,690,380 of record NC_133666.1, read on the forward strand.
CCCTTCCCCTCCTCTCTTTCTGTCTGTCTGTCTTTCTCATTTTATTTCATTCTCTTTCTCTTTTCCTTTCTTTCGCTATCCCTCGCTTTCTTTTTCTTTCTTCCTTTCCTTTCCTTTCACTCTTATTTCCTTTCTTTCTCCCTATATCTTATTCTTTTTGCTTTGTTTTTTGAATGCTTTGATAGTGGTATCAATACCATCACTTTTGAGAATCCCATGGGTATCTATAAATCACATCAAAATAAAAGCTCAGTGAAACATGGACTCTAAACCAAGTTTAAACCCTGGGGAACTATGACAAAATCACTGATCCTCCCTTTCTGTAGTAAGACTAAGAGAAAGTTAAGGCAACATTGGAATTATTCTGTGTGGGAAAGAAAAAAGTAAAATTGATGAAAATACCTAACCAGGCCTTATACAAAACCTAACCCAGATAATGGAAAAGTCACCTTTTCAGGTTCTCTTAACTTCAGTGCCTTTAGGTGACTTCTTTATCTTTACAACTGTCATAGAATTTAAAGAGCCAGGCTGAATCAAATTGTATCTGGGTGGCCTGTTCCCTTAAACAGGTGACAATCCACTTGGTTAAGAAAGGAAATCTTTCTGGGTTTGGGGTAAAGGTATTTGCTACTTTCATTTTTGTGGTGGAATTTTGCTAGTAAATGACCTGAGTTTTAAGATGATCTAATCTGTCAGTGGCAAACAATTACCTTTGTGGCTCTTTTTCTGAGACAATCCATTCTACATAATCACTTCAAGAAAGGATAACAACTGGGGAGAACTTAACCTCACAGCCACTTCCTTTTCTCAACCCTTAATGAATTAGAATGTTTGGCAACTTGTAGATGAAGAACTGACTGACTTGTTGCTAGGAAACTGTTGGGAGCAACCTTTTTGATCTCACATATGCTTAACATAACAATAAATAATGCTTAACATGATAACAAATAAATAAATAACAATAATTATAATACGCCCCAAGCCTGTTGTTTCACTAAGATTAATTTATGATGAATTGCAACTTAAATTCCATGCAACATGATGGTGGGGAGATGAGGAGAGAGCTATTTTCTTCACTACTAAACAAGGAAACAGAGGTTAAAAACCACTTTTCCCTTAAAGAAATTATTTCTTGAGCCCTTTAGATATCTAGACATGGAAAGGGATGGGTAGCAAGAGACTGGATTTCCTTCTGCCAAGTGCTACTTGCAGCCAGTTCCCTCTGCCTAGCACAGTTTAAGTTTTTTAGATACTTTACTTGCATTTCTAATTCAGTTATTCTTCTGAAATTTATTCAAAGGATTTATGCTTATGAAATTATAATATAATGCTGCCTATATGCCAATGAGCTGCAGGCAAAGAAAATAATTTTCTTCAATTTACAGTTATGAGGCTGGAGGAAAATGATGCCTTCTTATCACCTCTTTCTCTTTGTATGTCTCAGTATTTTTTTTTAAGTCTTCAGAAGGCAGGAGCTGATGATGAATTCTTAAGCAGATCACACTGATAATTGTATTTCAGAACTGTCAGCTCTGTGAAGACTGTCCATGGAGGTGTCTCAGCTCACTTGAGCTATTTGTGTCATTGCGTCTCCCGGAACTCAGCCCTCAATAAAACCCAAATCACTGGGGATATCGTTAAGTCGTCTGAAAGGATTATTAGATCGAAGGGAAATTTATGGATGACACTTTGTAACAATTAATCAGGAACTGTTGATGAAGTTAAGTTGGTTCTTTATTCTTGAACAAAAAAAATAATAATGATAATATTCAGCCCCTGTGCCAATTGTCAAATGGCTCATTTTGTCACTCTGTTTGATTAATGGACCTTTTGGAGTCCCCAAAAAGTCCTAGCAATACAAATAAAAAGAATCATAAATATTGAATAAGCTCACAGCATGGTTCACCTTGACTACATTTTGGGAACATTCTTGGGGAAACTTTGCTCTACAGAAAATAAATTGCTATGGGGATTAAAAAAAAACAAATTGGAGATTTTGGAGAATGTCACCTCCCCAACCTTGTCACTCTGATTAGTCTGCCGTGATTAATTAGTTTAGTTAGCCTTGCAATCAGGTCAGAAAACCACCTGCCAGCTTGCTGAATCTCACCAATGGACCTAGGCCTACAAGGAGATTTGGCCACAGGGTGGTTGTGAAAGGTCTTGTGCAAATGGTGATGGTGTTTCAAGCCCCATACAGAGCTAAGTTGCTGACAATGTGTTATTACCATTTCAGACAATAATTTATGAAACTATAGCCGGAGGTGTGTCAGAAGCATGGTTTCTTTGGTGGCACAGGATTGTTTTTGCAAAACACCTATGAGATCAAGTAATGAGAACATAGGCAATAATGAAAGCTCAGGACTTCAGCAACCTGAATTCAGACACCCAACCCTTGACCAAACACATATGCTACCCACACTATTATCATCTCTCTCCTTGTGGCTTTGACTCTACTTCCAGTTTGACCCACCATTCTGTAAGTATCAGATAATAAAAACTGTAGTTGTTTAGTTCAAAGGAACATGACAATCAGTGTTTCGTTTCAGTGAAGAGTTATCGGAAGGATTTCCATGAAAAATTTAGAGTTTTGAATGATTAGAAAAATATAGAGAAGCAGCCTAGTATAAATGGATGTCCTTGTTTCCTTCAAAATTCCATTCAAAAGTCATCTTTTACGGGAGTCCTTTCCTAATCCCACTAGCTATTAGCTCCTCCTCCCCAAATAATCTGGTATTTATTTTGTATATACATAGAAGTATATGTTATAGCTCCCTGTAGAATGTAATCTCATTTAGGGATTACATATATGCCTGGTTCATTTATGTCATTGTATTCCTGGTGTTTGATGCACTTAATAAATGTTTCTTTGATGCAATCACAGCTCTCCATGAATGGGCAGTCCAATCGCCAGATTATTATATTGCTGAAAACATGATAAGCACATATATTTTTAAAAACCTTTCAAATTAGGGGAACAGAGCTGGGGATTGATACCATCCTCTTAGAGGCAGAGAGGGATTTATATCCTAAAGAGATATGGGAAAATACTATTAGTGTAGCTATGACATATCCTAGGAGAGTCTTTGGAGAGGCATCTCAAAGGGAGGCAGAGGAATTTATGACAAGATCAGTGTGATATCATACATAGGAGGTGACTGCTAAATCCAAAGGAGGTTCATAGGCTTGTAGTTTTAGCACTGGAAGGTCATTGAATCCAACTTTTTCATTTTACACATGAGGAAATGGAGGTCTACAAAAGTTAACACTTACTTGTGGTTATATAGCTAATACATGTCACAAGTGGTATTTGGCCCTAGGGCTTCTTGACTCCAAGTTCAGGACACTATCCATTACGCCACAATGACTGGTAAACAGGAATTTATTTATTTTTCTTTTTTATGTATTTTTTTATTTTAAACAAATACAAAACAAGAAAAAAGTCAGCATGTATTCAGGAAACAAGAGAGAATTCAAAAGGTAAAGCAATCAGTTTCCATTTCAAGATAATATAATAAATATATAACTATATATTTTATATAATTACATAAAATATATGATAAAATATATAATAAACACTACACATTGTGTGCAAAATTGTCCACCTTTTCTTTGCTTCCCTGTGGTTTTTCTGTTCTGTTCTCTGCTATGCACCATCTACTTAATTTTTTTCCTCTCCTCCATCCCCAAGGGTGGCTACAATTAAGCATGACTGTACACACATATACATAAATACATATTTTCTTATACATATATACATACTCACATACACATAGACAACCACATATATGTCTACACATCAATCACATATGTAAGTAGTAATTTAAACAGAAAAATAGAAACTTGACTATCATTTGAGGTAATTGCATACAGTGTACAATGGACTTAGAGTCAGAAAGACCTGAGTCCAAATTCTGCCTCAGATATTTAACTATGATCTTTTGCAATTTCAAACTTCAAGGATAATTGTCTTTCTCATGAAGACTATGGATAATGTGATCATAAAATCTAAGTTATTTTAACAAACTGCCCTCTTAAACAAGGATAGTAGACTTGACTCTAACAGCAAAAATCCAAATGTTCTTATAGAAGAGATAGAAATGGCATTCAGAAGAAGAAAGATGAGGAAAGAATGTGAAGCTCAAATTTGACCTCAGACTCTTTCTGGCTATGTAACTACTTGGCAAATCAATTGTCTCTTTCTACCTCAATGTAAAATGAAGATAATAGCACTTAATCTCACAGGGCTGCGTGAGGACAAAATGGTATATAATATTTGTAAAGTGTCATATAAATACTAATTTTAGTGATGATAATGATGATAATTACTTGGGCAGGGGGAGGGGGGTAGAGAGGATCAGTAAATTCATTATCACGAGAGCAGCGAGTTCCAGAGCAGCAACATGCTCAGTCCAGCAGCCAAAGCGAGTCAGGAGAGGTTTAGTGGAAGCAGTAAGAAGACATTCCTGGAAGATCATTCTATGGCATTAAGATCATTCTATGTGAGTTGTCCCTCCACATATGTTCCCCATCCCATTCCACATGTGTGATCTATCTTCACTGATTGTTTTTATATTTGTGCACAAGTTTGTCCCCTGTTTAATTATGGGAATGTTCTATTTGAGTTTTCTTACTTTTCTATTCAATTTAAAGTCTTTTGATTTGAACTTATTTTGTTTTGTTTTTTGCTGACTATAGAAAAAGTAGAATAAAAAATTAGTGAGGGACTAGTGAACTATTATTTTGAGCAGATGGGTTATTTTGAACCTGAACTACCTCTTTTGGGGTCCCAAGTGTAAAGAGAGGATACTATGAGGGAGAAGGCAATGTTCCTACCCTTTAAAACATTACAGTCTAACTGTAACATGCAATAACAATGCAACAAGTCTGAATTGATATGGGGTTTAGGTAAAGGTATAATTTGAATTGCTCTGGCTATAATGAGATGAGTCTTGAGCAAGGACTTGAATAAGACTTAGTAGAAAGGAGGGAGGAGAATATGGATAAAGTTTGGTGGGCCCAAGACAGTAAAAAGGAGGGAGGATATGGGTCTAGTTTGCTTTGGGGAGGATATTAATTCTGATCTTTCCTCAGTCTTCATTGCTGGATTTTCATTCATGTCATGACTGTCTTCCAAAGCTCTGTCATGAGGCCTTCCCCCCTTCGCCCTCCTTCCTCCTGCCCTCCCCTCCCCCTTCCCCAGATCCTCTCCTCTCCTCTCTTCTCTTCACTTCTCTCTCTATACTATTTTGATTGATGACCTTATCAATTTCCATGGATTAAACAATCATCTCTACACTAATGATTACAGATCGTCCTATCTTGCTCTACCTTCTCTTCTAACATCCAATCTCACAACTATAGTTGCCTAATTTTCCTGTTATTGACAAGGGCATCACCATATTCTCAATCACTAAGGCTTGTAAACAAGGTGACATCCCTGATTTTTCATTTTTCTCTCACCCTGTTCCATTACCCCATCCCATATGTTTAATTTATTATCACATCTTAATTTTACCTTTATCATATCACTTTTATGAACCCCCGTTCTTTCCTTTGTCACTGCCACCTTTGTAGTCCAGTCCCTCATCACATCGAGATTACTGAAATAACCTTCTAATTGATCTCCCTGCATCAAGTCTCACCCCATTCCATTTTATCCTGCATTCAGCTGTCAAATTGGTCTCCTAAAACACAGGTCTGATTATTCCTCCTATTACCATCTACCATTCAGTAAACTCTAGTTTACTACCTATCACCTCCAGGATAAAATATAAAAGTTTCCATTTGATGTTCAAAACCCCTTAATAAACTGGCTCTCTCCTATCTTTCTGGACTTTGTATACCTTACTTAACCTTCACATATGCAGTGACATTGGCCTCCTTACCATTCTTCACATGAGACCTGTCACCTGTCACCTCTGGGCTAATTCTACTGCCTAGAAGTTTCTCCTTCCTCATCTCTTTCTTCTGCCCTGCATGATTTCCTTCAAGTCAGCTCAAATCCCACTTTCTACAAGAAGCCTTTTCTGATACCACTTAATATTGGTACCTTCTATGTAGTGATTATCTCTAATTTATCATCTACATTGCTCAATATCTTTATCATTTGTACATGATTGCTTGAATGTTGTCTCCCAGTTAGACTGTTCTTGAGAGTAGGGACTGATTTCTTGTTTTTATTTATATCTCTAGTGCTTAACACTGGCACATAGGTAGACAATAAAAAGCTTATTGAGTAACTGACATAGCAGAAGGAATAAATGAAAGAAAAGTGGAAAGGAGGGAGAAATTAAAGAAAAAAGGAAAGGAAGAAGGAAGGAGAGGAGAGAAGAAAGGAGATAAGAGAGGGAGGGAGGAGAGAAGGATGTAGTCTAAATAAATTATGGCAAAGAATAGAGAAGAATGAGAAAAGGATTTCTCTCATTAAATCTAAATCTCCAAATATGTTCCAGAAGCCCAGCAATTCCCCAGACCTAGAAATAAGTACAATTTAGAATCTTTCAAGGCAGGTTTCTATGCACATTTTCTGAATTTATGGAATCACCTTTAAAGGTTTTTGAAAATGGTAGTAATGCGCATGTCCTATTTTATTAAATTTTCAAGTTCAAACCTTCACAAAATGAATATGCCCAAAGCAAGAATGACCTATAATGATGTATATTAAGATATAGATTAATGAGGAACAAGTCACTGTGCCAAATCCAGGACCTTGGATAAACAATAGTTGGATACTTCTTTACTATCTACTTCAACATTTGCTACTTCTTCATTTGGAATGATACCTTCTTGGAATCATTTCGCAAAACAAAGGCAAACAAAATTCCTTGATTTGTCTTTGTCTTTCACCTAGGAATTGTCTATGTGTAGTTTTCTAGGTGTATAATACTTTGAATCACCAAGAAAGCATCACATAATGACTATAAGAAAACAAAATATGAATTTTTTAATCTTTCTAATCCTCTGCCTTACTTTTCTCTCTTAAAAAAGTAAACTAATGCTGCAGCAATGAATTGTGTGTGAGCAGTGGCCTCAAGCATATATAAGGACATGAATTACTTGAAAAGGAATGAGCCTGCTCATTTAGCAAGTGTGTGGGATGACAGGTGGACAGACTGAGAGCTGCCCTGCTACCTATGAAATATTAGCAGAACAACAGGAAGGTCTCCAGCACATTTGGCATATTCTTTATGGAGGATGTACAGAAAAACATGGACCTGGATCATGCAGGATGAGAGATAGGCTCTGGTAGAGTATCTAGGAGGATGATCTCTTGAAGTATCTGAATAAATTTATATTGCCAGGGTTGAGAAAAAATAGTCACAGGATGAGAGGAAAAAATTACAAAAATGTTCTTTAGGATATTCAACATTTATCTAAAACCAACAGCTAGCATTTTTATAGTGCTTTAAGGTTTGCAAAATACTTTACAAATATTATCTCATGTTATCCTCACAACAACCCTGAGAGATAGGTGCTATTATTAATATTATTCTCATTTTATAGATAAGGAGACTGAAACAAATAGTGTTCAAGTGACAAGGGTCATACAGTTAGTAAATATCTAAGAACTTGAACCTAAGTCTTCCTGATTCCAGATCCAGCAATCCAGAAGTTTACCAGAGGTGCTTCATTCATCATACTGAGGTTTTTAAAATTTTTCCTAAAATTATAAACTGAAGTGCTTGGGATGTATAGAGGCTATCCCTTGCTTTTTTCACATAACTAGTCCATTTTTGACCACATGTTTCCACGATAATATCCATCGTTCTGTTTCTTCTTTGAAGTCCCATATTTGTTATATGTTGGAAAGATAAAAGAGAGTTCCTGCTCTCAAGGGACTTACAATCTGGTAAAATTAGCCAGAGTTTACACTTTTCTAGAATAAACTTTTAGAGTCCAGAGACCTCCATACTGAGATACCAGAATAAAATCCTGTAGAAAATTTGACTTTCTGATGTGTAAAATTCCTTTTCTTAGCCATTGTCTTAGGGTCTCTGATGAGGGAGGTGTCCCTCTAATCATTAAGGAAAGTACACTGATGAGGTAAGTGTGGTATAGTGGGGAGATCATGTGATAGAGTCAAGAGACCAGGTTTAAATTCCACTTCTGATCCTGACTAGTTTTCCACTAGCCTCAGTTTAGTCTACATCCTCTTCCTCATGGAAATCAATGATTCAATATGGAAAAATGGACTTAACTGCACTTGCCATGTCTATCTCACAGAATTAGTGAGAGTTGGATGAGATAATCTGTACAAGGCATTCTATTGATGTCAGTTGTTCCTTCCACATCACTTAGAAACAATTTTACTCCTTTTTATGCAGAAATCTAAATTTCCTAAATATATAGGTGGTCAGGGTGTCATGCAAAATTTACCTGTTGCATTGATAATTGCAATTGTCAGGCAAAAACTATGATGCTTGTAGTCCATGAAAGAATAGATTGTGGGACCACATCATGAGATCAATACAATTTAATACCAGCCCCATCTCTCTGCCACAGAAGAATTTTTCTAGAAACTGGTTTGACAAAAAGTCAAATATTGTCCCAACATATTTACTGAAATTAAAAATAAATCTTAATTAACTCAGTGATTCTATTTTCTAAGTAGGCTTAAATGGACTGTTTCTGGGTCAGAATATTCACAGATAAGCTGTGAGAAATGAGAGCTAGGTGTGTGTGTGTGTGTGTGTGTGTGTGTGTGTGTGTGTGTGTGTGATACTTTACATTCCATTTGATAAAAGAGATCAGACCATCTCATGGTGTACATAATAGCTTAAACTGGTTATTGAAAAAAACAACTTATTTCTTTTCCAGGCAACTGATTTTTTATAGAATTACAAATTCAAGATAGTACATTAAAATAACCTGTTTATATGAGTTAAAATAATCTACTTATAAGAATGTCTAGGATAGGAATCTATCTGACATGGCATCTATCTTGCTATTGACTCATGTCCTCCCACTTCCCACTTTTTGCTTGCTCAGGAAATGATAATCTAATCAACATTATTATTTGGGGCAGATAGATGGCATAATGAATAGAGCTTGGACCTGGCATCAAGAAGACCTGAGTTCAACACATCTTTAATAATGGTAAAGGTACAAGATAATAAGGAATATATATGTATGTATGTATAAGTGGGTTTTTTGACAAGGAAAATGGGGTTAAGTGGCTTGCCCAAGGCCACACAGCTAGGTAATTATTAAGTATCTGAGGCTGAATTTGAACTCAGGTACTCCTGACTCCAGGGCCAGTGCTATATCCACTGTACCACCTAGCCACCCCCAGGAATATATATTTTTTGAGGGAGTTGGAGTAATTGGAAAGAATATGGAGTTAAGTGACTCATTATCTTAAGACAGTTTATGCAGAACGCTCAAACAAATGGTTGCAAGGTGAATGTTTCAGTCAGTCAACCAGTTTTGCCAAAAGAGTAATTTGTCTGAGGGTTTCCCCCCCCATTGAATTGACTGACATTTTGGCTGAACTGCCTAGATGATTTGGCATCATGGATATATAGCATTTGGAAGTGATTGAATCAATCATTTTTAGTAGTGGTTTTTAAAACTTTTTTTTAGAGATAGAAGTGAGAAAATTATCTGAAAGAGCTGATCTAAAGAGTTGACCATACACTTATCTCAGTCTTCATGGAGTCATATTTAATCGGCTCCATCTTGTGTGACTGTTGACTCGCATACATTCATGATAGGTGAGCCATTCGATATGGGCACTCTCTCTGCTAATTCAGATTCTAACTCTTTTGAGTCTCAGGCGACTGTTTTCCTGAAATGTTTAGCCACAAAATTCACCATCTAGTTCAGTGGAGAGCATTTCCATCTTTAGCATATTTGGAGAGTCTTTGTTAGGTTGAGCAAATCTGAAACTCAAGCAATTTGTCTCCTTTCAGTAACTCCTTCAGTAACTCCTTGTTTTGGGCAACTAGGTGGTGCAATGGCTAGAACATGGGTATTGGAATCAGTTGAACAGGAGTTTGAATCCAGCCTCAGATGCCTGATATTTACTATATGTGTGACCTTGGAGAAGTCACTTAACCCTGATTGCCTCACATCCAAGGCCATCTCTAGTTGTCCTGATTCATATCTGGCCACTAAATTCAGATGATTCAGAAGGAAAAAGTGAGGCTGGTGACTTAGCACAGCCCCCCCTCTGTCTCAAATCCAATTCATGTGCTTTTTCATGGCATCATCTTCCTGATATTATGGTCTTCTTTGAGAGTGAAAGAGGAAAAAACCCATCATCTTGCACCTTGTGTGAATGTGATATGAATTTTTGATCCAAATCTTTCATAATTTTTTACTTCCCATTAACATTTTCTAATCCTATGTCCCCATTGCTTTAGGGAAGGGGTTCTTTTTTTTTAAATTGTATTTATTTAAGGAAATGGGGTTAAATGACTTGCCCAAGGTCACACTAGGCAATTATTACGTATCTGAGCTCAAATTTGAACTCAGGTCCTCCCAAGTGCTCTATCCACTGCACCACCTAGCTACCCCAGGGAAGGGTTTCTTAACCTAGACTCAATGAAATTCAAAAATATATCTTGAGGGGGCAGCTAGATGGCTCAGTGGATAGAGCACAGGTCCTGGAATCAGGAGGACCTGAGTTCAAATTTGAGCTCAGACACTTAATAATTTCCTGTGTGACCTTGGGCAAGTCACTTAAACCCCACTGCCTTAAATAAATAAAAAAAATTTAAAAAGAAAAAATATATCTTGATAACTGTATTCCCACATAAATGATTTTCTTTGTAATTCTGTGTATTTATTTTACTCATTTAAAAACATTCTGAAAAGGGATCCACAGGCGCCTCCAGACTGCCAAAGAGTCAAAAAAAGATTCTTTTTTTAGGACTCATTTCTCTAATAAGGTGGTATAAAAATAGCCCAGTAAGATGTAAATTAATTTAACCTATCCTATTTAATATCTTTCCCTTGTCTTTGACCATCAAGTAAAATTCTACCAAGACCAATAAACAAAAGTATTCTGCAGTCTACCCTGGTACAATCTACTCCTCCCTTCCAGGACCCTACACCCTAGGGAAGATAATTCAATTTTATAACTGGTCACTAGGGCAGATGATTAGAAAATGATTAAATAATCAGTGCCCAAGCCCAGTGATGCCACTACAAGCCACAACAAACCAAGTCCTATACTACAATCCCATTCTAACCAATCTCCTTTGCTGTCTCTAACCACCTGGCCCCTAGTATCTAGGATAAGGGGCCTATCTATCATGGCATCTTACTGTCTGTATTGCTATTGCCCCCACCGTGAACTCCAACTTCCCACTTTTTGCTTGCTCAGGAAATGATAATCTAATCCTATCAACGTTATTATTTGGGGCAGTTAGATGTCATAATGAGTAGAGCCTGGGCCTGGAGTCAAGAAGACCTGAGTTCAATCTAGCTTCAGATACTTTAGTTGGGTCATCCTGGGCAGATCATTTAAATTTTCTTTGCCTCAAATTCCCCATCTATAAAATGGAGTTATCGTGAGCATCCAACAAAATACTAATTGTAAATTAGCTTAATGTCTGGCACATCATATATAGTATATAATCATTGGCTACTATTATTTTTGCTACTTGCCTATGGGTCCACTCAGAATTCCTGTGAGCCAGAATGTTAGGTTGGCCAAACAGAAAGATGCTTCCTGGGAAGCCACTCCCCACTGCCTCCTACCTACCCAGGTCGGCCCTATCCTTCCTCTGTCTCTATCTCATTCTACTCTCCCTTTCTGTTGTACCTTGGGGAACCCTCTTTCTGATGTGAAGAAACTACCTTTCCTGTTAGACCTCTTTCTCTCATACATCTGCCTTCTTATTACAATCAAAGAAACCCTGTTCTCCTAGATGACTCATTGTAAATTCTCTCTAAGATAAAGTCTCTCTTGCTCCCAGACCCACAGTCCTGGCTGATGAAGATGCATTCTTCTTTTCTGTTGTTTTCAGACTGTCTCTCATTGCAGGATACTCATCAGGCAGCAACTTTACTTCTAGGTAATTATTAAATGTCTGAAGCTGGATTTGAACTCAGGTACTCCTGACTCTAGGGCTGGTGCTCTATCCACTGCGCCATCTAGCTGCCCCCTGTCTAATCTTTTTAAACCTATTTCCCACTGCATTCTCTCACTCCACCAAGTTCTTCTAGGCTGTCATTCTTGCTTTGGGCTCATCTTTCCCCCCTTCCAAATTTTGATTCCAAACTAGCCAGTTCACCCTTACTTTGTCCCCTACCTTTGTTGAGTCACATCTTCTCAGGCATCATTCCTTTTCCCCTTGCCCCAGGCAATAAAATTCTTAATTATGGTTTTGCCAGAGAGGATATTAATTTTCATATTAATCCCATAATTATAATATGCTCATCTTCTTTGTAGCTATCAGTTATTTACTGAGATGAAAAGTGACCCTCCCTATTGTTCTACTAATTAGTGCCATTTTAGGTCCTTCAGGGTAATTTGAAAATGAGGTAAACAATCAAGCTATCTTATCCATATTATTTCATTCAATTAATACCAAATGCTGCTATAAATGAGTGAATTTGTGGTAAGTCAACATCCATAACAAAAAAGGAAAAAGAGAGTTCATGCATATCATGTATCAAACAAGAGATTAATTTAAGATTATTCACTGTAGCAAACCAAAGTTTCAGGAGGACTCCAAGCAGGGGAAGCCACAAGTTTTCATATCATTATCTTGAGGTAGGTTTCTACCAGCTACTCCTTGTGTAGCATGAGTTTGGGGATGATTGGGGGGTGGATGAGCAGTACCACAAAGATGGTTTCTCATCTTCCTCTTTCTTCCTCTTCTTCCTCTTCTTCTTCTTTCTTCTTCTTCTTCTTCTTTTTCTGAGGCAATGGGGTAAGTGACTTGCCCACACTGCTAGGTAATTATTAAGTGTTAGTGGTCATATTTGAACTCAAGTTGTCCTGACTCCAGGGCAGTGCTCTAATATTCACTGTGCCATCTAGCTGCCCCTCCCTCTTTTTCTTTAAGAAGATCTGATGATTTATCAGTTTTTCTTGATTCCCAGGGATACCAGGCCAGCCATCCTTCATTCCTATCTTGACTCTGCTTCTAATATTCAAGATTTTTCCACCATGCCTCATCTTTCTTTTTATCCTGGAAATTCCCTCAGTGCCTCTAGTTTTTTCACTCTGGAGTATTATCCTGGAGCCTATTCTGCCATGGATGAGTTGTTCCTAGGTCCTCAATTATGGGGAGAGGTCCAGAAGCTTCCTTTATTCCTCTTCTGACTTTGCTTTTTATTTTCCAGACCTCACCATCATGACTCCACAAAATATCTTCTTTTCTTATTCCCCACCACTGTAAGAATGTAAGATCCCTACTTCTCTTTTACTTCCCGTCCCCTCATTAGGATGTAAACTCCTTGAGGGCAAGGGACTAGCTTTTTTCTTGTATTTATACCCTCAGTATAACACAGTATCTGATATATAGTAAGTACTTAATAAATGTTGTTTGTTGTCTTATTTTTGACTCATGAAGTATTTTCTAACAAGAAAAGTGTAATTTCTATTGATATGATAATAATATAATTATTGATATGGCCAATTATATTGATAGTTTTCCTAATCTGAACCAGGTCTGTATTCCTGGCATAAATCCACATCCTTTTAGTGTATGATCTTTGCAATATAATGCTATAATATCCTTGCTAGTATTTTATTTAAAATTTTTGTATTAAAATTGCACTAAGGAAATTGGTTTATAGTTTTTTCTTTGTTTTTGCTTTCATTAAGGGATGTTAGGTATCAAAACCATTGGTAGAACTCCTTTTTTTTGCCTATTTTTCCAGATAGTTTATACAGTATTGGGATTAATTGTTCCTTAAATATTTGGTGGGATTCACTTGTCAATCCAACTCTGGGAATTTTTTTCTTAGGGAGCTCATTTATGGCTTGTTCAATTTCTTTTTCTAAGAATTATTTAAGTATTATATTTCCTCTTTTGTAAATCTGAGTTTATATTTTTTATAAATACTAATTTCATTTAGAATATAAGTTTTTCTGGCATATAATTGGGCAAAATAATTCCTAATAGTTGCTTTAATCTCATCTTGATTAATGGTGACATCACCATTTTTGATACTATAATTTGGTCTTTTTTTCTTCTTTTCTTTTAAGGCAAACTAACGATTAATCTATTTCATTTGAAAAAAATAAAACCAAGTCCTAGTTTTATTTATTAGTTCAATGTCATTTCTCTATTACTTTCAATTTTACATATCTCCTTTGATTTCAGAATTTCCATTTTGGTGGTTAATTGGGGATTTTTAATTTATTCTTTTTCTAGTGATTTTTAGTTGCACACCCAATTTATTGAATTATTCTTTCTTCTTTTTATTGATATATGTGTTTAGAGATATAAAATTTCCCCTAAATACTGCTTTGTTTGCATCCCACAATTTTTTGATATGTTGTCTCATTGTTGTCACTCTCTTCAGTGGGAAATTTTTGATCATTTCTATGATTTCTTCTTTGACCCATTCTTTAGGATTAGGCTATTTATTTTCCAATAAATCTTTAGTCTATGCTTCCATTGCCCTTTAATGAATGTACTTTTTATTATATTATGATCTGAAGAGGGTGTATTTATAATTCTGCTTTTCTGCATTTGGCTGTAAAGTTTTTATGCCCTAATACATGTGAAGGTGCCATATACAGCTTGGAAAAATGTATACTTTCTATCCTCATTCAATTTTTCCAGAATTCCATCCTATCTAATTTTTCTAAGATTCCATTCATCTCCTTAACTTGTTTCTTACTTATTTTATGGTTATATTTATCCAGCTATGAAAGGAGAAAATTGGGGTCATCCTTTTTAATTCATTTAACATTTCCTTTAAGAATCTGGATATTATACCATTTGGTGCATATATATATATATATATATATATATATATATATATACATATGTATATATTGAATTATTACTTCATTGTCTATTGAGATTGATAGAAGGATGTCATTTCCTTGTTTATCTTTTGAAATGAGATCTATTTTTGCTTTTGCTTTTTCTGATTCCTGCCCCTTGATATTTTTACTTTAACTAAAGCATAATAGATTCTGCTCCAGTCCATTATTTCAACTATTTTGTGTGTCTCTTTGTTTCATGTATTTTTCTTGCAATCAACATCTTTTTGGATTCTGGTTTTGAATCATCCATTCTGCTATGTGGACATACTTCCATTTCTTGGGTTAGTTAATACCATTCACATTTGGAGTTATGATTGGACATTTCCCTCCATTCTGTTTTCTTCAAATTCTCTCTCTCTCTCTCTCTCTCTCTCTCTCTCTCTCTCTCTCTCTCTCTCTCTCTCTCCTTTCTTTAAAGTCTCTTCTGCTTTTCACCACTGTTTTTCGTCATTTGCCTTCTCTTTTATTACTCTTTCCTGATAGTCTTAAATCCCCTTACCATCTCTACTTTTAAGAGATCCCAAATCTGTCATTGCTTCTGTCACCACCATCTAGTCCCACCATTGGTGTTTCAACTACGTGGGCTCCTGACCAGGCTCTTCTTCTATGTCATTGATTTCTGCTTCTGATGTCCTAAATTGTCTTGAACTGGAAGAATATCACCACTGACATTTTGCTGGCTCCATTCCTCCAGAATTCTATCTGAGGGGAATGTTGAGAGAGCTTGGCTGAGTGTATTCTCTGCTGTCATCTTGGCTCCACACCTGGAAATTTCTCAGCATTACATTCATTGAGATATTTTGCTTACCCAGTATCTATAAGGTATAACAGTAAGTTCTTCATGAGAGGAAAATAACACACCCATCACATTTATCTCTTTCCAATGGGGAGTATTCCCCATTATTTGTCTTGTCTTCTTTACTCATATGCTGCAGAATGTTAGTTTCCTAGCCATGCTAACAGAACACACTACAAATTTATGCTATCTAAATTCAATGGGTCATCACTGCTGCAGAACCTCTTTTCTCTTTTGCCTTAAAGTTACTATTCCAAACTTTCTCTTCTTAAAACACCTGGACTTTTTCTTCTTACTCCCTTTTAGCAAAGTTTGTATAATCTTCACTGAAACTATTGAGGTCACCTGTCAGGTAATCCCTCTTTTCCCTACTTCCACATTTCAAGTAGCATCATCCCCAGCTCTCTTCTCTGTTCCAGTCTCAGATCATGAGGTAGCTCTTCTTGCCAATGTCAGTCCCCTACTTATATCTTTGACTGAGATCATTCCTGTGGATCTTGTGTCTTTCTATCTCTTTCCATATTCCTAATTTTCAAATTCTTCTTACCCAGTGGTTCCTCCTCTGCTTCCAACAAAAATTCTCACATTGCTACAAACTTAAACAAATCTGCCCCTTGACTCTACCTTCCCTGTTTGTTCGGTATATTCTATATTCTTTTCCTCTCACAATCAAACTGAGAAAGCTGCCTAAATTCATTACCTCCATTTTCAAAACTCCCACTCACTCTGCAATACCCTTAATCTGATTTCTGTCTATACTTCTTGACTGACAATTCAGGATTACCAATTGTTTCTAAATCTGATAGCTTTCTTAATGTCTTTGTAGCATTCTATCCTCTGGATTACCCCTTCCTTTAGGATCTTCTTTTCACCTTGTGTTTTCTGTCGTTGTTTTCTCTATGATTATTTTTATTGATGGATGTTATTTTTTAGTATTTATTTTTAGCATTTATTTAAAAATATTTTGAGTTCCAAATTTTTTTCCCTTCTTTTAACCTCTCCTCCACCCATGAAGGTAAGTAATAAGATATCCATTATTACATGTGAACTTATATGAAACACATTTCCATATTAACCATGTAGCAAAAAAAGTAAGAAACATAAAATGAAAAAATATACATCATTCTGAGCTCAGAGTTCTCTCTCTAGAGGTAGGAAATATTTTTCATTGTGAGTTCTCTTGTTTTGGATCATTGTATTAATCAGAATCACTAAGTCTTTCACAGTTAATCATATTATTACAATATTGCTGCTTCTGTGTATGCTGATCTCTTCAGTTTACATCAGTTTAAGTCTTCCTAAGTTTTTATGAAATCATATTCTTCATCATTTCTTATAGCATAATAGTATTTTGTCACAACATATACCATACCTTGTCCAATTTTGTTGATCCTCTTTTCTCTCAAAACTGTCTCTTTGTGTTATCATTAGTTCCTATGGATTCTTTCATCTTTATGCAGGTATCACCTGCATAATATGCAGGTATGCAACTATCACATCTATGCAGATGACTCCCAAATCTATAAATCTGCCTCTGAATTTGGTTTCCTTAGTTCTGGTCTCACTTATCCAACATTGCATTTTCACTTGGATTTCCTCTGTAGGAATGTCAAAATTCACATATCCAAAATAAAACTCATTATATTTCCCCTCACTCTTCCTAATTTCCCTATTTTTATCAAGGATACCTTCATTCTTCCAGTCACTTGGATTTCCAACTAGGAATCAGTCTTAACTCCTCATTCTCTAGCCCTTCCACTTCCAACCAACCAATTAGTTGCCAAGTCCTGTCAATCCATTCTCCACATTTTTCTTTCCATTCTTTCCTTCCATTCATACCACAACCACTCAAATTCAGACCTCACCATCTTTTGCTTGGACTATTGCAATAGTATCCAATTAGTTTTAGAAAAATAATTATAGGATGCTTTATAGAAGGGGGCAACTCAGAAAGGAGTTGTAGCTTCCAATTAATTTCCCTGGTTTGCATTCTCTACTCTCTCTAATCCATTCTGCACAAAGCTAACAAATTGATATTCCTAAACAGAGTTGATCATGTTACTCTCTTCCTCAAGAAACTTCAACAGCTCCCTGTTGGTTTTAGGATAAAATACAAATTACTTTGGCTACTTAAAATCCTTCACAATCTGGCACCTGTCTATATTTCCAGGCTGACATTCACACTCAAGCATTATATATTCCAACTGCTCTTGCTGTTGCAGTATAGGAATTCTACCTTCTTGCAAAGACTTATGCCTTTAATCCTCTCTCACTTTCCTTACCTCTTTAAACTCAATTTCCTTAGGCTCAATCTTCAAGAGATTTTTTCCTTGAATTTCCCCACTGTTAGAGCCTCCAACTTTCCAAATCACTTTATTTTGGTCTTGGGTACACCCTTTGCTTAAATATATAGCTTCTACTTGGTAGAATGTAAAGTCTTTGAAGGTGGAGACTCTCTCAATTTGGTAATTATATCCTTACAGTGTCTGACATGTAGTTAGTTGTTCAGTCATGTCTGACTTTGTGAACCCATTTGGGATTTTCTTTGCAAAGTTACTGGAGTGGTTTGCCATTTCCTTCTTCAGGTCATTTACAAATGAGGAAACTCAAACAGGGTTAAGTGACTTGCTCAGGGTCACGTGACTAGTAAATGTCTAAGGCCAAATCTGAACTCACAAAGATGAGTCCTGACTCCAAGCCCAGCACTTTATCCACTATTCCACCTGGTTGCCTGACATGTAGGAAGTACTTAATAAATGCTTGTTGATGTATTATTGTTGATTTAGGTAATACAATGACTCAGTTAAAATACATAAATCTTGAGCTATCCTAATGTGTAAAAATTTCAGATATGTGCAAGCAGGTTTTGGGGATCATTTCTCATCATTTCATGAAGGTATTATGAGCTTTCTGAGAGTTTTTTAAGGATCAAACTTCCAGAATATTTTTTTAAAAACTCCTCTTCTAGGGGTCATGTGTATAGCCAATTCACTTTCCCCTAACCTTAGGCATGTGACAAAGGCAAACTATGCCACCCACTACTTTGCTTGGTTTTGACTCCACCATCATCCCTCCAGCTCATCACCAGGAAATTCATTATCATGGAGATTGTTTCAGCTATGAAACTCATACTTTATTACAATACTCATTTGCTTCTGCCCCTCTGATTGGAGGGCTAGAGGGCCAAGTTAAAAACTCCTCTCCTAGTCTCCCTTTATAGAAGGCTTAACATCCCAGTCATTTCTTCATTTGCCACAAACTACTGTGTTTGCTTATCTACATCATCATCATGCCCCCTGCAGGCAACATCTGGTGGCATCTCCCCCCCTCACAGCACATTAGATTGTAATTAGATTTAATTAGATTATAAACTCCTCAAGGGCAGGGACTGCCTTTCTTTTTCTTATTTTTATTTCCAATGCTAACATTATGCCTGGTAGGCGTTTAATAAATGTTTAATAAATGTTTATGAATTCTATTGCATTCAGACCTAGGATGTTTAGGTGAGAAGGGAACAGTGGTAACCACTATACAAAGTGCTCTACAAGAATTATCTTATTTGATCCTTACAACAACCCTGAGATCAATAGGTGCTGTTACAATTCTCATTTTACAGTTGAGGAAACTGACTGTTAGTTGTTACTTACCTGTAAACTCATAGCTAATAAGTGTCTGAAGAAGGATTTGAACTCAGATCTTCATGACTTATAGCCCATTGTTCTATCCATTGTGCCATTTCCCCTCAGTGGAGTTGTGCCCACAGTAAAATTTGGGCAGTTCTCCATTAGCTCCTCCTTATTCTCTTAGCTGGTCTCATTTTAAGGCTTAGCATGGGAATTGAGAAAGCTCAACTACTGTCACATGAATGAGGTCTCTGAAACAGAATGTTTCCATATTAGGGCTCAAAAATATCCTTACATCTCCCCACCTCACCTAATTAGAGGGATATAATTGTGTGGGGGCAGGAGGGAGGGTGTTGTTTTCTTTCCACGAATTGTGCTAGGTTGCTGAAAATCACTGGGTTTGCTATTTCCTCTCCATGACTGAACTTGATATAAAATACATGGTCCCATTCATTGCCATTTATGTGTTAGTTATCATTAACAGCCATTATAATTTTTCCCAGTGGCAATTACATTGATATTACTAAATCTAAATCAAAGAGGACATTGCAGCAATTACTGTTGTAACTTGATTGGGTGGCACCTAATTTTTTAGTGACACTATTTTCTTATCACCATGATTATATCCTTTTGTAATAAATAATATATCAAAAGAACTGCATAACAAAAAGGTGTACATGATCATGTATTCTATAAGGAATCTAATAACATGCCATTTTAGATGTAATTTTTAATAAACAGAGATTGTGCAAGTAATACTCTTTTCTCATTAGATCAATAAAATTATACTTTATGATTACAAAGTTCAAAATATAGAACTAACAAGTCATTGAACAAATTTGGAAACCAATTCTTTTTCCTCATAAAAAAGATGTTATTGGGGGGAGTTTGGGGGTAAAAGATATATTATCTCTCTTCTGACTTCCTAAATAGATCATAGCTACCTCAGATCCTGGCAGGTAGAGAGGTTTGATTATATTTTATTTTGCATTATAGATATATAAAGAGCATCATAGGACAATCAGAGCTTGAATTACCGGAGGTCTGAATTGCTGCCCTCAGAATGTCCTGAAGTTATAACTAACAAGGCTTTACTTAAGCACCTTCTATGTGATAGATGCTGGGTTAATTGCTGAAAGGTTAAAAACAATCCTTGCCCTCCAGGAATCAATCTAATAAGGAAGACAGTATATATACAACTATACATAAACAAATTGTATTTATGTTAAATGGGAGATAATCACAAAGGGAAGGAAAAGGAATGCTCAGCATTAAGGAAAGCTCTTACCACCTTTATCTGTTGCCAATTTCCAAAAGGGAAAATAAAACCTTTCAGTACATAATTCTGATTTAATTTAAAATCAAAATACCCTGAGAAGGTAATACCTTAATTAATATTTATTCATAAGTAGTGTTAATGACTGATGGTCAGATTTTCTGCTTTGGCATCTTTTGCTAAGAGAAAGTGCATGAGATATGTGTGAACAAAAATGCCAGGTAAGGGGAAGAGAGTAGCTGCAAATAGTAGAATCTAAAGGGACTTGAAAAAAAAAAAACTTCTTTTAAGTTTTAAAAAAACTTTTTTTTTAAAACTTCTTTTCCTCCTACAGTCAATCCTTTGGAGATAATGTGATCAGGACAAAATGCAGGTCTTTCTACTCCTTCACAACCCTGAACTCAACCAAAGGAAGATGATCCTTTCTTCCCTTTCCCTTAAATTAGAGATATCTTTGTAGGAGTTAATTAGTGCTCTTTAATTCATTGTCATATACTCATCAATGGAGAAACACATCAAGGAATGCTTTTATTTCACAGATGCAGTGGCTCAAGATTGGGGTCTAGAGAAGTCTAGATTTCCTGGTTACTTGACCCTGCTAGCATGGTTAAGCAGTTTTTTTTGGTTGCTCCCCCCCCCTCAATCTTGACCTTTCATGCCCACACCATAAATATCTTGAGAATTCCTTGCCTTGGTATATATTCCAAGGCTTTCAGGTAGTCTTTGAGTCAATAATGGATGGGAAGAGGAAAGTCACATTCATTTGGTAGGAAGAGAACAAACAATGCTGTTGGTTAACATAATATTATCTCTCCCTTCATTGCATTCAGGTCTGCATGAAGGGACTAAGAAATGTGAAATAAACATATGTGTGTGATAATGAGATTGTTGGTGGAAAGTCGTCTTGAAAAGACAAGGGGCAATTAAGCTTGCTTACTTACACAAGTTAGAATGACAAGATGCCATTGCCGGCCCCACTCATCCATATAATAGGGTTCTCCTTCCCTGCTTAGCTGCATTGGGAGAAGCATCTCCTGTCAGCCCTCTGCCATGACTTTCCCATGAAACAATCTGCCTTTCTCTCTTTCATACACATTTCATTCTCACACTCACATCAGTGTTATGATTTCAAATGACTGCCTGCTAGGAAACACCTGAATTAAAATACTTTTAGAATTCTAGGCAAAGTCCTCATTTAACTGAATATTTATTTGTATCAGTGTACTCTCTTGTCCAATTTTAATTGAATACTTAAATATGTCAGTAGGTGTATGTGCAAGATGCCCATAAACATTTATCAGTGCAATGAGAAGAGTCAACAAATAACGTATCCACTCTTTGCAGCCTTAAAGATTTAGATGGGATGTCATGTATGCTATTGACAAAGAAGGAGAATTGTAGGGTAATGCAAAAGTATGAGAGTTTATGTTAGACTATGTATAAATCCTTATGGAACTTGAATAGAGGAATGAAACTATAAGTTGTAGAAATAACTCTTTGATTGTCATTGATAAGATAAATAAATAGTCAATCTGGAGGTGACTGTAATATTCTCAATGTAATTATAAAATCTATAATCTAGGAGATTGGAGAACAGGGCCATAACTAGTAGGGCATCTGGAGCTTTTCTCAAGGTGCTGAAATTTATAAGATGCTATATAACCCACATGTTCCTTATACTGAATAACTGTACCCCAGAGATGCTCCATCCCCAGAAAGAAAACTCTTCCTTGTGGTCTCATTCAGTTTCAGGTTGCCATTTTCTAGCAAGTCAATCAATTCTTAAATTCCTTCATCTCACCAATAGAAGGTAAAGAAAGAAGACTCCTGTTTATCTTTCCTAACACAATGAGGTTCCAGAATAGGCAGTCATTGGTTCAACAGTAAAGTAGAAATTGTGTCTTCCTACTGACTTTATTAAAGTGGCACCCCATCTTATTGTGATCTTTCCTTCCTCCCTACTGTATTAATATTATGAAATAGAACAATATCCCTGAAGTTGTGGATGACTTCAAAGACAAAAGAAATAATTTCTCCATCACTAGCGTTCATTTGCCAATATTGTACTCCTCATATCTTAAAGATCAACTGCTTATTGTGTCTGATTTATGTATAGATTGATATTTTAAATATCCATTTTAATTATTATATTGTTCAACTACAGTTGATGATGCAGGTAACATACATAATGGCTTCAAGAACTAGTTTTTTTCTTGTTCTAGATTATAAACTCCATAGTTTTGGAAAGATGAATTAAAGATTTTCACTCAGATCCTTTTTACAAATGAATTTTACAGTTATGTAAGTGGTCATGCTTTTAAGGTACCCCTACAAAATAAATGTAGAGCTTATTGTATGAAATAAATCTGGGTTTTAAAAATTGAGGCAAGAAGTTCTGTTTTGACCTTGTATTTTCTTCAGGTCCAGAAAAGATCATTTGTGTGTGTGTGTGTGTGTGTGTGTGTGTGTGTGTGTGCTAAAATGAAGATAATAAATAAAGGAAAAGCACTAAGATTAAGGAAGATAGGGAAAGGTTTCTTACAGAAAATGGGATTTTTAGCTGAGACTTAGGAAACAAGAGCTAGAAAGAGAAAATTCTAGGCATGGAGGACAATCAGCAAAAATGGCCGGAGCTAGGAGTATCTTTTACAAGGAATAGCAAGGTCAATGTTACTGAATAGTAAAGTACCTGGGTGATGAGTAAAATGTAAGAAGACTAGAAAAGTAGAATGGGACTAGCTTATAAATGCTTTAAAAGTCAAACAGATTCCATAGTTGAACCTGGAAGTAATAGGGAGTCACTGATGTTTATTGAATAAGAGTAGAGGGAATAATTGCATGACATGATCAGACCTAAGTTTTAAAAAAAATCAATATTCCAGTATGTATAGTCATTAAAGGTTACCTATTTTAAAGATGTTTGAGGAAAGAAATACTTCAGTTCATTCCTGTTGATGTTTAGAAAGGTTTCATGACATGTATGAAATCTAGGAGGGGTGAAAGAACACTGAATAGAAAATCAGTTCATAAAATTCCACTTCCAGCTCTGCTATTAATATGTAATCCAGAGGTTCCCAACCTGGAGTCTATAAACTTTTTTTAGGGTTAATTTTTTGCAAGGCAAATGGGGTTAAATGGCTTGCCCAAGGCCACACAGCTAGGTAATTATTAAGTGTTTGAGGCTGGATTTGAACTCAGGTACTCCTGACTCCAGGGCTGGTGCTCTATCCACTGTGTCACCTAGCTGCCCAGAGTCTACAGACTTTTAAAAAATATTTTAATAACTTTATTTCAATAAAATTGATTACCTTGCTAATCCTGAGAATTTTATTTAAATATATTCTGAGAAGGAATTCCAAAGGCTTCACCATTCTGCCTCTGGATCCTTAGTCCAGAAAAGATTAAGAACCTTTTTATTTAGTTGAATCTCCTCATTTTACAGATGAGGAAATTGGAATTCAGAGAGATGGAATTTGTCCAGTGAAGGTCCTCTGACTCAAAATCCAGAACCTGCATGTATTGCTTTCCCCCAAATCATATTGTTCCATATGTGAACAAATCATTTATCCTCCCTGCTCTTCTCTTTCTTCATCTGTAAACTGAGGGTTTCTGATGAATTGATTTCTAAGTTGTATATGCCTCTCTGTTCTAACTTTCTATGATTTTGCTTGTAATCAAAAAGGAAAAAAGCTCCATTACACTTAGGAGAAATAGGGAAAAAACAAAGACAGAAGGAAGAAAAATGATTGAGAAAGAATAAGTGGGTATAAGTTTTAGAATGCACAAAAAATTTTCTGCCCCCTCTGAAGAAATACTAATACAGATGGTTTTTCTTCAACCATATGATACTTAAAGTTGTCCCAGTTTGTTTTTTTCTTTCTTAAACACACACAGACGCGCGCACACACACAAAAAACCCTTCAACTAATTTTAAAATTAAGAATGGGTTAGTCTGAATTCCTCCTGTCTTTTTCACATGTGGAAGAGATTGGCTTAAGACAAATCTCTAAGGTTTGAACTAATCTCTGTGGGCTGAATTAAAATGAGAATGAAGTATAGAGTAAAAAAGACTTTTTATCCTCCTCCTCATCACCATGAAGCATTTTTTTGGTGTCAGTTTGTGGATGTGGGTGGGAAGGGGGGAGATGGTACTATTTTAGGCATTATGGGATTTGAAAAAGGAAGAAAAAGTCTCTTTGATTAAGGTGCTTACATTTGCATATTCTCAAAATAGATGGATTCTTTCTGAAGAATTCCCAGTAGAGAAGGACCAAATTGTTGAATATTCATCTGTATCTCAGTTTCTTATTTCATCTGTATCTCAGTTTCTTATCTATAAAATGGGAATAATGCTCCTAGCTCATTAGGACTAATGTGAGAATCCAATAAGATAATATATGTAAAGTGCTTTATAAACATTAAAATACTATATAAATAATGGCTATTAGTGGCATTATTATTATTATTATTATTATTATTATTATTATTATTATCATTTTTGGATCATTATACAGGCTGTTTTATACTGGTACCACCTTTCTACACCTAATTGCATTTGATATCAACTTCAACCCTGGTCTTGGCTGCAACACTTAAGTAGATTTGGAACCATGCAAGTTTCAACATCACAGTTATAGTATCTACAATACAAAAGGGCTAAGCAAAAGGAGGGATACCCTAATTAGGGTGATAGTTTTAGCTTTTACATGTAGTTTCTATTTTTCTGGATGCTGAAATGGTAACAGAGTATTTTCCAGATGAGTCTGTATCTTATATATTATGCCATTTTCTTTACTTTTCAGTTTATTGAAACTATCACTAGTAGTGATAGAATAGCCATTTAGGTAGTACAATTCACCAACACTTGGATATCTCATCTAATGGAAGGAACAGAAAAGTTAGCTAGAAGTCAGCAAGGTTGAAGCTGATACCTTTTGGGGAAGACATGAAATTCTTTCCCTTTGGTCCTTATTCTGTTTTGTCTGTGAACAACTAAAAAGGGAAATGGTCCCATAAAGACCCAGTGGTCCTTTTTTCAAGATTAGTGTGGATGGATCAGTAAAATAGATTATGTATACAATACACTGCAGTGAATGGTGATAGTAATCTAGTATTTAATAAATACAAAGATTCAAACTTTTGGAATATGAATTCCTGAGAAAACTGGAAAGCACTTTGGCAGAAATTAGGTATAGACCAACATCTTACTTATACCAAGACCAAAATGGATATGTAATTTAGACATAAATGGTAATATCATAAGCAAATTAGGGGAACATGGAATGTTTTACTTGTCACATCTAAGGAAAAGTGAAGAATTTATGACCAAACTATAACATTATGGGATATAAAATGGGTAACTTTGATGAAATTAAATTTTAAAAGTTTTGCACAAAGAAAACCAATCCAACCAAGTTAGAAGGAAAGCAGAAAAGTGGGAGGGGGGGCTTTTTTAAAATATAAATTTATTTATTTATTTTTCCAACAGCATGAAAAGATAGTTTTCAAGATTCATTTTTAATATGATTTTGAGTTCCACATTTTTATCCCTCCCTCTCTTTTTTCCCTCCTCACCTTGAAAGTGAGTAATCTGATATAAGTTACACATGATAACTATGTTAAACACATTTCCATATTAATCATGTTGTATTAGAATAATCAGAGCAAAAGAAAAAACAAACCATGAGGGGGAAAAAACCATAAAACATAAAACTAATTTTAAAAATGGAAAAAATGTGCTTTGGTTTGCTTTCATTCATAGTTCTTTTTCTGAATATGGATGGCATTTTTCCCACACTAGTCTTTTAGAATTGTCTTTCATCATCGTACTGATGAGGAGAGCTAAGTCTAGCATAGTTGATCATCACACAATGTTGCTGTTAATGTGTACAGTATTCTCCTGGTTCTGCTCACTTCACTCAGCATCAGTTCATGTAAGTCTTTCCAGGCTTTTTTGAAGTCTACCCTTTCATTGTTTGTTTCAGAACCATACTACTCTATCATATTTACATACCAAATTTGTTTAGTCATTCCCCAATAGATGGGAACTCCCTCAGTTTCCAATATTTGTCACTACAAAAAGAATTGCTATAAATATTTTTGCATATAGCAGTCTTCCCCCTCCTTTATTTTTGATCCCTTTGACATTAGCAATGATATTGCTGGATCAAAGGGTTTGCATAGTTTTATTGTCCTTTGAGAGTAGTCCCAAATTGCTCTCCAGAATGGTCGAATCAGGACACAACTCCACCAACAATGCATTAGAGTTCCAGATGGAAAATATTCAAGGCCTCATGTCTCAAATATGTAGAGAATTTAGCCAAATTTACAAGAATATGTGTTTTGCTTTATTTATAAATGATCAAAGAGCATGAACAGGCAGTTTTCAGAAAAATAAATTAAAGCTATTTATAATTATCTGAAAAAATGTACTAAATAATTATTGGTTAGAAAAATACAAATTAAAACAAATTTGAGGTACCAATGCAACAAAAAAGAAAATGACAGATGTTGGAGGGATGTATGGAAAAATTGAGACACTAATGCAATCTTGGTGGAATTCATTCAATGGTGAATTCATCCAACCATTCTGGAAAACAATTTGGTATTATGCCCAAAGGGATATAAAACTGTGCATACCCTTTGACCCAGCAATACTACTATTAGTTCTGGAAATAACAAAAAAAACTAAAAAGGAAAAAAACCTATATGTACAAAAATACTTACAACAACCCTTTTTGAGATGGCAATGGATAGGAAATTAAGGAATGGCTGAATAAGTTATGATATATGAGTATGATGAAATGCCACTGTGCTATAAGAAATGATGAGCAGGATAAGTTCAGAAAAACCTGGAAAGATTTCTAAGAACTCATGTAAAGTGACGTGAAGTGATCAAAACCAGGAGAACATTTGATACAGTAATAGCAACATTGCAATGAATGATCAGCTCTCTAAAACCATCAGTAAAATTGGTAGACCAAAAGAACCCCCAAACATCTGAACTAGAAAGCATTTGATCTTCTTAACAAATAGAGAGACAACTAAATGCAAAACTAAATGAGAATATCAACTTACATGTAAAACAATATGTTGGACAAAAAAAAGATTATGAGCTTCACAAAACATCAAAGAATAGCATGGGGAAAACAAGCATGTAGATAATTTGGTATGATATTAAAATATGCCAATTCATCTAAAACTAATTTATAGATGAAATCTGAAAGAAGACAGCAAATAGATTGAAAATGGAGCAAAATTGTTTTGCATTTCCAGTCCTCTTCAAAAATATTAAACCATTGTATTTGAACTCTAACCCTCAGTATATAATGTACTTTATGAAGTAGACATAAGACTTTGTATTATGAAGTTGAGAACAACAGACTTGGTCATATATACACAGAAGAATTCATACTGAAATGAAATGACACAATTTCGAAAGTATTAAGGAGTCTTGTTTTCAAAATTCTCAAAGAAGCAAAGGTACTCAACTACTCGGGGGGAAAAAAAAAAGGTTAGCATAATGGCTTAAAAAGCTATAGTCTAGGGGCAGCTAGGTGGCGTAGTAGATAAAGCACCGGCCTTGGAGTCAGGAGTACCTGGGTTCAAATGGTCTCAGACACTTAATAATTACCTAGCTGTGTGGCCTTGGGCAAGCCACTTAACCCCATTTGCCTTGCAAAAACCTAAAAAAAAAAAAAGCTATAGTCTTCTTTGTATTGCAGAAGTGGAGGATTTCAGGTATGGAAATTGCCAATATTGTCAGACATGGGCACAGTATCATGGGTTCTTAAATTTTTTTTTTTGTCTTATGGAACTCTGTTACAGTCTTGTGAAGCTTGGGAACTCCTAAGAATAACAGTGATTTGAATTCATTCTTAACTGAAGAAATGCTAAATTTCAGTTGGATTTAGTGAAAATAAAGATGTAATTTTTTTATCTTCCAAATTCATGGATCTTCTGAAGTCAATCCCTAGGTCTGCAGATCCTGGATTAAGAACTCTTGGTTTATGCATTGGTTGGTTTTTCTGGATCACCCTTTTTCTTCTTTCTTTTAAAACTTTTGTAAAAAAAATAAGAGAGGATATATTAGGAAATGAATGTGCTATGAAAACAAAAGGGATCAAAAAAATCTAGTAGAAGTCATCAGCAATGCCACAGACCATATGCTTATTTTCTGATCTATATAAAATCTTTATGAGAAGGATCTACACATAGATCAAGTATACTTGAGAATGAAAATGTGAGAAGGGAGAAGCCAGGTCTTCTCTAATGATTTTCTTTAGAAAACCCAATCTTCACAGTGACAGAATTGACTAAAGGATAAAAGATCTTGCCATATTTACTGTATATTATTGATAATATAAAAGCATTTAACTCAAGTGAGTGACTTAAAGACTCTCCTTTAGTAAGATATACCCATCTGTTTATTAAGAAAATACAAAATTATTTGACAAATACAACCATTGAGATTAGTTTGTTCTCTGATTATCAGTATCCAAGTCATAAAACAAAGAAATATAAACTTGTCAGAGATGTTTCTTCTATCTTGAAGAGTCTAAATAAGATCAAATGAGATAATTATGTGTAAAGTGTTAAGCACAGTCCAAAACACTCAATAAATGCTTCTCTTCTTCCCTTCTTTCTCCTCCCTTTCCTTTTTGCCCTTCTCTCTCCTTTTTCTTTCCTCCCTTACTGTTGCCTTCATTTGCCTTCCATTCCTTCTGTTCCCTTCCATTCCATCCCCTTTCCTTTCCTTTTTTCCCTTTCATGACAGAGAGATTCCATGTAAGTTGTGAGGTCCTCCACATGCTCCTGATTTTTTATGACATTGTGGTGGTTGGATCAAGTCTAAGAATACTATAGAGTCTCCTCAGTGAAATCCACAGGCACTCCAAAGGGGAAGAACAAATGAATAAAGAATATCTATTCCCCAAACAATGACTTTCAGTTACATGAGCAAACCATTGAGTTAGTCCATCACTTCTTGGATAGCATTTATATAAGGGTAATAGACTGAACTCCAAATTTAGTAATTAAGAGAGTGGACTCAAGTGTCTTAGAGAACTTGCAGAGTTTTCTCAGTGGGGCCAAGCTGCATGCAAGCTCATAACATTCATACACACACACACACACACACACACACACACACACACACACACACACACACACACACACACACAAACACAAACATAATTTTAACATTGATCATCTCCTGGTGATGCTATATGACTGTGGATCTTCCAACACAATCTCTGAAAAATCAAAATTGCAAATATCCCAAAGATTCAAGGAGAGAGGGATGCTGGAAGTTATAAGCTTCAGTTTATTACCTTTGATGACTTAGACAAAAGAAATAACTTAAAAGATATAATTCAGGAAATGTAATGAAGGCAGATTCTCATGTGGATACGTCAACTTCTCTATTGGTTCCCTCAAAATATTTTTAAAAATCTAAAGGAAGACCTCAAGTGAATTGGGAAAACTTATGAGAGGATATCAGAAAAGAACTATAGAGAATGAGAAAAGTGATGATGATCATTGATTCACTGAAATTTTGAATTTTAGGTGAATGGCAGCAGAGATGGGGGAAAAAAGTATGGATGTATGAGACTGTTAAGACAAAATAGATTGAAGAAAAGGATGGGAACATGGAGCTATACTTCATAAGATCATATATTTAGAGCTGAAAGGCACCTCAGAGGTCATCTAGTCCAATCCTCTCATTTTACAGGTGGGAAAAATGAGAAAACAGAAGAGAAATGACTTACTTGAAGTCACACAGATAGTTCATGGTATAACTGGGATTTGAGACCAGATCTTCTAACTTTAAAATCAGCATTCCTTCCATTGAACCAAAGAAGCAATATCATGGAAATCTAACAAATGAGGGCAATTCTAAAGCCAAAGAATCAATGTCTTTGAAAATGAAGAAATTGTTCAAACTGAGATTTGGCCAAGTGAGTGGTAAACACCATCTTTAATATGGCTAGAAAGTTAGATGATGAAGACCAGGGTGTCTTTATAGCATCACCTATTGAATTGCAGATAGGTTGCTTGTCCTTCATTTTCAAAGACCATGACTTCATGGAGGATGTGAATTGGGTTTAAGTGAGGGGGTGCTGTACTAAGTCACCAGCCTCACTTTCTCCTCCAGAACTATCTAGGTCCAGTGGTTAGATATGAATCAGAATGACTGGAGATGGCCCTGGATGTGAAACAATCCTGCCCTTAAGGAGCTTATAGTTTAAAAGGGGAAGATAACACATAAAAATAATCTGAAAAGGGATGGGGAGGCATTTCAGACAAAGTCCTATGGAGATGAGTCAGCAGTGCAGCTGAGAAATATAGACATATTTTGCTAGGCCTCCTTCTTCTACTGGGGGTTGTAGGAGAAATCAGCCAATCTAGTGCTTTTCCCCCTAAACACTTAGGAGTAGCCCTTAATATCCCTCTCCTACAATTTCCTCCACTCTGTTTCATACATTTTCATATTTTTCTTTTTTTTCCTTTCAAGGATAAAGCTAGATACACTTATCTAACTACAGAAAAAAATATTGAGCACCCAAAGGATGGAGGTAGGTAGGTTATCCTACCTAGATACCTTTTGGTAGTTATTAACAATTTAGCATTTAATGAATTCCCTTTTCCTAGAGAAACAGTTTTCACTAAGATTTTGTTATCACTTTAGAAATACAGAAATGAAAATTTTATAATATTACAGAAAGGCAGTTCAATGAACAGTGAATGAACTAGGATAAGGAAATCTGAACTGTAATACTGACTTCCACTAATAGAACTATATTACTTTGGACAAGAAATTTTACTTCTCTAGTATTTAATTCCCTTATCTGTAAAACAAGAAAATTAGGCCAGGTCAGAGGTTCTTAATGTTTTTGTATCTTGGATCCATTTGACATTTTGATAAAACCTCTGGTCCACTTCTCAGAATAATGTTTTTAAATACACAAAATAAAATATATAAGATTACCTAGGAAACCAAAGACTAGTGAAAATAAAGATGTAATATTTTTCTCATCCAAAATCATAGACACCATAAATCTATCCATAGACTCTAAACTTATAATCCTCAAGCCTATATGATCTCTAAGTTTCCTTCTAGCTCTAAAATTCTATGATTTTTATTGAATCGTAAACATTCAAACAAAATTAGTTTAGCATTCACTTCCCAGCTAGATTCCCTTTCACTCTCTTTATCTTCATGAAGACCTGTATCTAATTTTATGTAAGGTCATATAAAGGAACATTTGAAAGCCTTTTAGGTTTTTCAATAGTTATGGCAGTTACCTCAACTGGCTAAGAGCAGAAGGGAATAAACCAGAAATGAAGAATAAGAAAGTGCAGGAAAAAGTGATGATCTATGGAAATATTTTAAGCTAGTTTTTTTTATAAATTCCTTTAGAAATATACTCAGGATTTCATGAAAATAGAATTCACTCATTCATCCAAAAACATTTATTAATTGCTAGGCACAAGGATTACGGGGGGGGGGCACCCTATAGTCCCTTGCCCTCAAAGAGCTTACATTTTATCAAGGGAAACAACATGTATGTGGATGAATGAAAAACTCATAACAAAATAATTTTCACAGTGGGATATAGGATGGGCACTAAAAACTGGAAGATTGGAAAAGGCTTGCTTTATCTAAGGAAGAATGACCTCTTCTTGTTCTTAGTTATTTAGAAGTTCTGTTTATCCTCTCTTAGACACTTGCCATTTGGAGTTCTCTATTATATGACATCATGAAATGAGCTAACTTTTACAAAGCAGGACATCTCCAGTTCAAATAAATTGTTATGATTAGGAGGGTGATACTATACTTCAATATTTAAAGAACTGTGATTTTATCAGGATGAGCCACTCCCTTCATGGAAGCTGAATGGAACTCTTATATGATTTAGTAGATAGTCTGCCATAACTATTATGACTGAAAATTGTAACACTGTGAAGAATGCAAGGATGAACCCCTCCAAACTGGTTAAGTTAGTCTTTGGATAGCAAAGATATAGTTCATCCCTTGGCTGTACCTGAAGTCCTTCTAATAGATTTATCCCAGATTGTTTATTTTTTTGTGTAGTCTTTGAGAATCTAGGGATACCTCCATATCATGAAAACAACATTGGAACAGGACATTAGTGGAGAATAGCATAAGAGCATAAATATGCCACTCATAGCTCATTCTGTCCAATATTATACTTTTGGATGTGGCACCAAGAAACATATTACAGATATTGAACAATTAGGAGTAGCCCTTAATACCCCTCTTCTTTCTCTTTCTCTCCTTCTAATCACCCTCATTGTCTCATATATATTTACATTTTTTCCCTTCAAGGATAAAGACAGATATACATATATAGTTACAAAGAAAAATATTGAATACCCAAATGATAGATTATTTTTTCTGGTATCAATACTTAAAAATAAGATTGCCCTCAAATTAATTTATATTACTTACTTATCATTGTATTCACTAATTTTAGTCTTTTGACTCAGATTAGGTCAGCAGAATATAATGTTTTATAAGACTGACCAAGCTGAAAAGGCTGAATATGCACTGGGGTCTAAGGAACAGATTAACTAAATTAAGAGGAGCTCATCATTAGAAGGTTGACCACCAGGCAGTTAATTTTAAATTGTCATGAAAATTCATGACACTCTCTCTTAATATATAAAGGAATTGAACTCATTTTGCAGTAGTGGAGGAGGTATCTATTTTAAATGAAATCTCAGATCTCTTGAAGATCTGATGATGATGATGATGATGATGAGTAAATAAAAGTCATAACAAAGCAATTTCCACAGTGGACTTTCTGTCTCAGTTCTCTCATTCTGTCTTAGGCATTGGAAA
Organism: Macrotis lagotis; assembly: GCF_037893015.1. Taxonomy (NCBI): domain Eukaryota; kingdom Metazoa; phylum Chordata; class Mammalia; order Peramelemorphia; family Peramelidae; genus Macrotis; species Macrotis lagotis. Next base: position 494,723,905 of record NC_133666.1, read on the forward strand.
TCTGCTCTATCATATGACATCATAAAGTGATCTCAATTCATTATTGCCCATGAATTTATCTGAACCATTTAAAAATCTGCTTTTATTTTTAATCATTGCCATCTTTTGAAGGTGAATTCCATATGTTGAACATCAACAGTGTTAAGTGACATTTACCCACATAACATTTGTACATTTACATACCATTTATACATTTAATATTTAAGATTTCTTAGAGGCTTTATATATATATGTTATGTCATTTGAAACTGATCTTCCTTTTTATGCTCAGTATTTTGGGGGCTGCAGCTGCAAATTGAGCCAATGACCTCAAGATAAAATTATTGCTGTGGATATATCAAAGAATAACATTATACATGTTTATTTTTATTTGTAAAGGATTCCTCTAAAGTCTTACTCCAATGCTTGCTTCACTTGTTTGTATGGAGATAATCTTAGGTTCTAAAGGCTATGTCAGTGCAGAGGAAACTCTGCTTGGTCTTACCCAAGCTCAAAAAGTTTCAAATATGATCTCCAGGGTGGACTGTATAATTGTCATTTGAAGACATGCATAGCAAAATTCAGAGACCCTTAACACAATGTCAGCTATCACTGGCTTTAGAGTGATGAGTGTTTTTGCCACAGCAACTCTTGAAAAACTGTTTGTAAAGTGATAAAGGGGGTTGCTGTCTTTGCCAGTATGCAGTATTCCCACATCAATGAAATTGCAATTACTGGAGTATTAGAGAAGTAAGTTGGAGTGATTTTCTCTTGGGCTCTTAGTTTTGATTTTATTTGTGTAAGGAGTTCCCTGGTGAGAAAACTTCCTCTTCCATGGTAAAACTGCATCTGTTCTACAACTTATCTTAGAGTGTTGTCTTGTAGAAACTTAGAGGTTATATGACTTGCTCAAAAGCATGTAGCATATGTGTAACAGAAATAAAACTTAAATTCAGATTCTCTTTACTCTGAGGATGATCCACTATTCCTTTTAAAATAAATGTACATACAATTTGGGTTTAATAGTACATAAGCAAAGTACACAAACATAAGCAGCCTCACTTATTAAAAAGGCCTTGACCAATTCACCTCAAATTACAGGTGAGCAATCTCAGATAGAAGTGAATCATTTTCTTTAGGTAACACAGGTAATGTAGAAGGAAGAGAATAAGTACCATAGTCATTTTTCTCAGGTTGTCATTAGTAATTAAGCAGAATGACCTATATCAACTTTTAGCACAATGCCTCACAAATAGTAAACCAGTGATTTGATTTTCAAAAAAAATTTACTAGCTCTACATTTTTCTTCTTTACAGTTTTGTTAAATTTATCTAGCTCTTAAAGTGGAATATTAAAGTCTTCCACGATTATTGTGTAGTTATCATTTTTATATATTTCAGTTAACTTTTCCTTTAAGATTTTAAATACTATACCACTTGATATAAAGATATTTGATGATATTCATGCCTTTTAAGATTGCAATTCTTGCTTTTTTTTAGAATCACTTGAAGAATGATAATTTTTATTCCAAGCCCTTATTTTATTCCAAGTCTGTGCTTTTATATTTTAAATGTGGTTGGCTTATGGGGCAGCTAGGTGGTGCAGTGGATAGCACACTGGCCCTGGAGTCAGGAGTATCTGAGTTCACATCTGGTCTCAGATACTTAATAATTACCTAACTGTGTGGCCTTGGGCAAGCCACTTGACACCATTTGCCTTGCAAAAACCTAAAAACAAAACAAAACTGTGGTTGACTTTTGAATGAGCTTTTTGTTTTTTTTTTTTTTGTATTGTTTTCTTATCTAGTTTTCAATTGTTTTTCCTTTTACTGGGGAATTTAATCCTTTCATGTTTAAGGTCATGTTTGTTGGTGTTTCTTCTATTTTGTTCTTTTATAGTACTTTAAAAAACTGTACCTCTTTCATTATCTTCTTTTAAGGTAGTTTTGACCCTACATTCTATTTGGTAATATGTTAAAGAAATTCGCTGTCAAAAGAAAATCACCAAATGATTCTCGATCAACTAGTTGGGGAACAGTAACCAATCATCTTCATGCTTGGAAGTCTAGGAACTTCAAAACTTCTCAGATGCCTCTGAAGGTAGGGTGATATCTTTACTCCCTAGATAGCAATGATTATTTGACAAGTTGCTGGAAGAGAATTAAGGAACTAAACTAAAAAAGAATTAACTAAAAGAAATTAGGAAATGGAAGTTACAAATTCTTTGTTCTCATTTGATTCCTTACTTTTAGAATATCATTTTATATTCAGTTTAATAAAGAAGAAAACATGTCCTATTCTCAAAAAATTTTTTTTTCTTTTGTTTTTTTAGATTTTTTTTTTTTTGCAAGGCAAATGGGGTTAAGTGGCTTGCCCAAGGCCACACAACTAGGTAATTATTAAGTGTCTGAGACCGGATTTGAACCCAGGTACTCCTGACTCCAAGGCCAGTGCTTTATCCACTATGCCATCTAGTCGCCCCCTCAAAAAAAGCGATGTAGGTTCCTGAAATCTGGAATTATATCTAAGATCCATTAGTTCTCAGTGGACACTAAGATTTTCTTGATATTTTTTCTAATAATTTTTTTCTAATAATTCCTATTATTGTGATTATTGATATATTATATTGAAAAACTCTGGTCTAGGACAATACTTTCCTTATTAAGGGAAACAATTTTTACTGTTACAACATTTTTTGGTTTTTTAAGTTTTTAAAATTTATTTTAATTTACGAAATAAGTATTTCCATAACATAGCAGAATAAAAAAAGTGATTGTATATGAAACTTCAAGACTACTATATACAACTTGATTTTCTTTTTAAGTATATGATAAAGTTATCATGTAAATTTCTTTTTCTTTACTCCTCTCTCTCTCTCTCTCTGTCTCTCTCTCTGTCTCTCTCTCTCTCTCTCTCTCTCTCTCTCTCTCTCTCTCTCTATATATATATATATATATATATTTCTATTCATCAGGTCTTTCCCGATGCAGATAGCATCTTCTTTCATAGGTCCTTTGTAGCTGAAATTATTTAGTCATTCAAAGTTATTCTTAAAACAAAATTGCTATTACTTTATACAACATTCTCTTAGTTTGGATCAATTTACTCATCATTATTTCATGTAAGTCTATCAATGTTTTTCTAAAATCAATGAGTTTAACATTTCTTGTAGCACTGTAGTATTTTTTTGATAGACTTACTCAAAATTTCCAATTTCCAACTGGATTGAATTCTTAATGAAGACTAATTATATGATAGTATGGCTTCTTTCAGTTGACCTGATCAAGAAGAAATATGAAGAGCTTATGAAGACAGGGTAAGATTTTTCCACTTCAACTGGGTAATAGTAAGATATTGTGCTCATAATACACATGTACTGAGGATTTTTGAAAAGATTCAATAGAGAATTACAGTACTGATATTTAATTGGTTGTATTCAGTAAGGGATAAGCATGGATGGTGGGAAGGATATTGGCATAAGAAAGAATTGACCTAAAATGACACAGAAATTAGTGGTTCTGGGAAGGAACCTCTCATTTTAAAATTGTGATATATCAGAGAGGCATAGTAGAAAGTGCCTGTCATGGAATAGGAGCTTAACAACTTCTTGTTGAATTGACTGGGAAATTGAATTGGATTGTCTTGGCACTGGGAAGATCTGGGGTCAAGTCCTACTTCTATCACATAATAGCTGAGTAACAATGAGAAAATCATGTGACCTCTCAATGCCCCAGACAACTATCTGAGTTGGAGTTTCAGATTAGTTTCTAATCAAGCCCAGGTAGGGGGAGTTTTGACACTGGGAATCCTCACACTGATGAAATCACAGCTCTGAACCTTCTGTCCAGACATCTGATGAAACCACAGCTTCTTCTCATTTATCTTGAAAGTTCAGACTCAAATAGAAAGGCCTATAGGTCTAGTTAGAGAAATGAGGATATTAAGTCTTTTGCTATAGAAATTTTAGCAGCTTACTTTTCCTTTAGATGTCTCCATCTCCCTTTACATTTGCCACCAAGGGCTAAAGAGTATCACAATGTATGCAAATTATTAGGTAGTATGGTCAGATGCCTTAAAGTGCAAAGGAAGGTTGATTAATCTAAGGAACTTAAAATATAATCGTAAAAGACAGCCAATTTCATAGTTATGTCAAGCTTTTGTCTTTAGAATTAATACCTATTATCTTTCCCTGCTTCTTCTCCATCCAACCCCCCTTTCCTCAGGTCCAGATTCTGTTCCCAAGAAATGTTACCTGATGTTTTGTAAAACAGAAAACTTTGGAAGCAGAGTAACCTAATGGGAAGATTCTTGGAACTGCATGTAACCTAATCTTATCTCTCTGGCCTACTAAATATATTACTTTGAGTAAATAAATTCTTTTCGCCTCTGTTTTTTCATCTTCATAAGTGGGTTCAAAACACCTTCCCCTACCTATTTAATAGGAATATAGGAATGGGTAAAGATTGCTTGTTATGGTGGGATAGAATAGTTGGCTTTGAATCAAGAAAAACAGAATTCAATCTAACAATTACTAGCTGTGTTGCTATAGCTAAATCTTTTCCCTTCTCTGGGATACAGGCAATCCCATAGGGCTTATTTAGTAACTCCTAGGTGGTTTGGAACTTACATAGGTGGAAAGCATCCCACAATGTTGAAGTACTAGGTCATAGGATCATAGATCTAGGGATGGAAAGAGACTTTAGAAATCACCGAGTCCAGTCCTCTCATTTAAGATATAACAAAACTGCCAGGGATTGGCAATAATTTTGCCCAAGACAGTATTGATAGGAGGAGGCCAAGCTGGGATTCAATCCTAGAGTCTCTACCTCCCAATTCAGCATTCTTTGCACTGCACAATACTCATCTACTGCGAGGACAAATATATTCTCTGTGACCACATTAAGGATTCAAGGGAATTCAAGATATTACTCAGGGTGTAAAATAAAGCATATTACCATTATGCCTATTTTTAAAGCATTTAAATATAATCATACAATCATAGCAATTCAGCTCTTGCTATTGCCCCAATCTGGCATTTTCTCAGTTGGGGTGACATATTGAAAAACACCAGATATTTGGTGTTTTTTTCCCCCCTCTGCTTTACTGGATCTAACCAGATGTATCTGGATACAAGTCATTCTTCAAAAAGTTAGTTCAAACAAAATCCTGAAGCGAACAATTCAATTTCCAAATGTACATTCCACCAACATATAAAGGCAACATTATTGTGACCAGTCCCAGGTGAGAAATGAAGTTTGCTAGAAAATATGATTGTCTTTGACACCCTTGTTCCCTGTGATGTGGTTGTTCAATGTTAAAAAAAAAAACTGATATTACTGGGAGAAGATTTTTCCACATAAAGTACAGAATTTATGTTTGTTTTAAAGGGGGGAAAGTAGATATGGAGAAGATATAGAAACGTCCAAGTGTTCAATGTCATGTGGCTTCTGTGGTTTCTGTGCTTTCATTTTTCTAATGCAATACTCAGAAGTGATTTTTTTCTTATCTTATCCCTAAATGACATTTCTTATGCTATTCTCAGTCTAGCCTGGATTTGTATAGAATATTTCCTTCCAGTAGATTATAAACTCCTTGAGGGCAGTGAGTAATTAGTTCAGTGAACTGCACCCTGTATGTATCTGATGAATGTTGAATGTAAAAATGAACTACATTTTCACAAAATGATTTTTGACCCACTGAAGTTTTCTCTTAATGTGTACCCCATTTCCATCCTGGAAATTAGACATATATTTGATAAATAAAAAGTGTTGTTATGTGCTATAATATTCTGAATACTATAAGGCTTCATAATTCTACTTCTAATTGATACATAAATTGATAGACATTTGGAAGAGACTTTATAAATGGTCTAATGGTTTTCAAAATGAGGCCAGGGCACCCCTAAAGTCAAAACAATTTTTATAATAACATTCAATTTTAATTTCTAATATAGTAAATACAGATTCATATAACCAAAATAATCATAAACTCTTTGAGAAATCAAAAGAAGTTCATAGAGTCTTAAGGAGTCCTTCAACCAAAAGGTTTGAGAAACACTAATCTAGTCCAACTCCCTCATTCTATAAAAATTAGATATAACAAATTGATCCTGAATGGTTAGCTGTATAGTTGATCTCTTAATTTTAAAATAAAGATTGTGACTAGTACATTGTTGACTTCTTAAATTCAACAGCACAAGTATAAACAATAGATTTAGAATTATCTGATGATGTTGACTATAACAACAAAAAGGTTGAAACCTGCATTTTCATAGAGAAAATGACACACAGAAATCTTTATGAATTTTTTTATTGTAGTTGTAATTGTAAAGTTACAAAGACATCTACTTCTTTTGCTTCCCATCTTAATAAATGTTCAGTTTGGACAATCAACAAGCATTTATTAGTAAGAGTTTAGTATGTACCAAATATTGTCCTAAGTGTTGAGGATATAAAAAAAAGCAAAAAGAAACAAACAAAAAATCCCAGTCTCTGATCTTTAGGTCATTACTTTCTCACTAGGAAAGACATATATAAAAGGGAGCTGGGGAGCCTAGTAGAAAAGTTCAGAGAACAGACATTTCAACCATTAGTTCCTTCAAATCTTTTATTTCTCCCCAGATTTGATGGCACAGTTTGATCTTATCTCAAGATGATATAGGATTACAACTCCTACTGAAATAATTTTAGGATTAAATCCTTTCAAGATCCACTAGGGCAAGCCTTTCATTTTAAAAGGAAGTTGAAGCCCAACCCATAGATAGAAAGTAACTTGTCAAAGAGACATAGGTAGTGAGTAATAGGTTGTATTTATTTCAGGCAATGGGATTAAGTGACTTTCCTAAGGCCATGCAGCTAGGCAATTATTATCTGCCTGAGGTTGCATTTGAACTCAGGTCCCTCTGACTCCAGAGCCAGTGCTCTTATCCACTGCCACTGCTCTTATCCACTGCCACAACTTAGCTGCCCCGGGGTAATGAGTAATAGAGCCAGAATTCAAAGAAAATTTTTCTGACTTTGAATACAGTGCTGTTTCCCTTTACACCACAGAAAGATGAGAGGTATTACTGAGCTTTTCTTCTTTCAATCAGAGCTGTTTCAGTAACATTTTCATTCAGTCAGGATTTATAATGAGTCTAATTCTGCTTTTTTTTTCTTTTTTCTGACATGTGCCACCAGTCACCTGCTTGAAAGACACCATTATAAAAGGGCCAATACAGGGGTAATCTAATGTAGTGGTTTCAAGGTTAAAAAGGCAACAGTAAATCAAGCTATTGTTCTATTGTATTTTTATTTTTTAAAAAATATTTCACAATCAAATTCTCATCTGGTTTGCTACATGTGTGAGTCATATGCAGTCCTCAGAAATTTGACACTCCTTTTTAAAAAATTTTTTTTCTTTGCTTTTTGTTGTTTTTTAAGGCAAATGGGGTTAAATGGCTTGCCCAAGGTCACACAGCTAGGTAATTATTAAATGTCTGAAGTCAAATTTGAACTCAGGTCCTCTGAATCCAGGGCCAATGCTCTATCCACTATACCACCTAGCCACCCCAGTTTGACACTTCTTATTTAGCTAGTATATTGGAAAGGGTACCAACCTGGGAGTCAGTAAATAGAAGTAAGTTCTTATTGTGGCTTTGTTGCTAATTTGTTAAATGATCTTTAGGTTCAAAAGATCATAGCTCTAGAGCTAAAAGGGCTTTTAGAGGGCAAAATGAGCCTTGCTCATTTTGCAGATGAGGAACCTGAAGATTAAGCTACTTACCCAGAGTTATATGGGTAGTGTCCGCAAAGGGATTTGAACCCATATCCTCTGATTCAAGAGCCAGTGCTCTTTGTAAATCAGTGGTGACTTTAGTATGGAATTTTCTTCCCAAGACAAAAGGGGTTGAATTTTAGTGATGTCAAACTCAATAGATCCAGAAGGCTGCATAAGGCTGCATAAGGACTTCTTGTAGTTGCTCTGTCTTGTTCCACTCTTCATGGTTTTCTTGTCAAAGATCCTGGAATGATGTTCCATTTTCTTTTCAGCTCATTTTACAGATGAGAAACCTGAGGCAAATAGGGTTAAGTCACTTACCCAGTGTCTCTCAGCTAATATCTGAGATCAGATTTGAACTCAGGAACACAAGTCTTCCTGATTCCAGAAACTAAGCTACTAAGCCATCTAGCTACACTGCATAATGATTTGGAAAATCACAAATTAACATTATCTATTGTATTTGTTCTACAAAATATTTCCTAATTGTTTTTTTTTAATCTGGTTCTTTAGCGCTTTAGGGTTTTATGGCCAGTGAATTTGAGATATCTATGTTTCCTTTCATCCAAATGCTACCTTTTTTTTAATCTGCCCCAAAAGCTACTGTAGGGATTAAGCAGGTTCACTTCTAGTCATTTTGTACCTAGCACCAATAGGGCAAAATGGAATAAAACACCCTGAATATATCTTTTTCCTTTGACCAAAGGAATTATTAAGTCACTCAGCTCCTTATCCAGAGAGAACAAAAACCAAACCTATTCTACTATCCTACCATATGCTTCCATGAAAAATTTCTTTGAACTCTGGGCATGAATGCTTCTTTTTTAATTGGATAGTACTAGTAGTCAGCAGGGTTTGTTTTAATTATTATTTTAATTTCATGTTGGCAGAAAGACACTGTAACATAGTGTCTTTCCAGGGAAACTTTTACTTTTGGGGGCAGTTGGAAACTTCAGTTTTTGGCTTTCTGCCTCCCGGAACATATGAGGTATATATTAGTATCCCCAAACTGTTCTTCAAGTTGTACTTTACTGCTTGGAGAATTCATGAAAAATTTCATGAGTTTGATATTTCCCCTAGGGGTGCACTTTAAAAAATCTAGAAGTAGATCTAAAAAAAAACACCCCACAAAAGGCAGTTTTATTTATCTAGCATCAAAGTTTTGATTCTAGGATTGCATAGATTTAAATATATTTTTGGTCATGTTAGCAATATCTCATCATTTATTCAAATCTGGTTAAAAGAGAACATATATATGTTTGCATACTATTTGCTTTGAAAATAAGCTATCTTGTAAAAAAATTATGATATATATATTTTTCAGCCCATTATTATCTTATGTTCAACAAATTGTGGAGGATTTTTTGGCTCATTTTCCATATAAATGCAGTAGAGTTCTCATATTGAATATTACTTTTAATGATTGGCAGTCATGATGCTAAATGTATAGTGAAAGGAAAGCAGAATTTAAAGGTGTTTTTTTAAAAATATGGCTATAGTCTAAACAGTAATAACAATAATCCTGTAGATTGCTCTTTGTGTTCAAAATTAGAATATTCCTTCCTAGAAAAGACCTCCAAATGTGGTTTTGTTCTCCAAGATTTTCTAGTTACTGAAAATCTAACAGACTGAAAGAAAAATGTGTATCAAATAAAATCTGCTAATAAATACAGAAAGAAAATTTTAAATCTTAGATCAATTAGCTTATTTTCATTGAACAAAATAATAAGGTAGAGAAATGTATAGATCACTGAAGGATATGAGACAGATATTTTGAACCTGGGCTATATTTATGAAACTTTCTTTTGATAAAGTATCATCATACAAATCTGGTAGTTCTTACTCTACCTTAATGGGTTTTTATCTGAAATTTTCTTGTTATTTATTTCAGAAGGTCTTGATATGTAACTTCAATTAGTGGCATTCATCACATATGTCTATACATTGAATTAGTTTTTGATGGGGGGAGGGATCCTCTCAATACCATTCACTCTCTCCCTACCTTTTAATGGAAACCACCAACCTATCAAATTCATGTTAATTGGTGACTATGTGAAGGGGTTAAAACTCTACATAGGTACAGATCCGGTGGCAATTACAAATGTTACTCAAATAAAAGCCAGAACAGGAAGCCCCAAAACAGGTCCCTAAGGCAGGCATCTGTCTTAAATGATATCATTTGTCAAGTTTCCAGCATCTTGTGGTTGTGAACACAAAAAGGAGTTCTGTGTTGTACTCAGGACATTACATACTCATTAGCTAGAATGTTCCTGAAGTACATAATGCAGAAATTTTTTTTAATAAAAAGCAGCTATTTGCCATTGCCCTATATACAAGATAAATACTGGATACACTAGCCACCATTTAAAGACCCCCCCAATTCAATAGAAATCATATTCTGATGAAATATTCTAAGAAACATTTTATATCAACTATATTGTGAAACTTCTGAGTCTTTAAAAAACATTTTCTATACAACATGCATTATTTGGTTTTTCCTATTGAAATGGATTGAACTTAATAAGACAGCCATATTAAAAAAGGCCCAATGACATTTGTTTAGTTGGTATTTTTGCACGTAAAAAATGCCTAAGAAGTCGGGTTTCCTTTTCAGAAGCAGCAGTCTAATTGTAATTAATTGTTGAAAAGCCTTCATTTCTCCACATAGCAAGTATATGAGAGGCGAGCTCCCCCCATGCTGCCCTGCCAATGACCTTAAGGCTGATGTGAAGAGGAGGCCACACTGAGAATTGAGAAATAATTTATCCATCATGATTGTTCATCCCTAGTTCCTTCCCTAAAACAAAGACCGACAATTGCACTGAATTATGGATGGTACTTTTAGTGATATGTAATATAGTCCAATAGGGAAGGTGTTTAGACCATTAAACTCATTTCACTTAACATTAGAGATTGGGTTTGAACCATGATTCCAGAAGAGAGAAACTAACGTTGAACTGCGACCCTCAATTTACAAATCATTTTTCAAAAGAAAAAAAGTTTAAACACATTTTTGGGATTATCAGAATGGATGAAATCCTTCATGCTTGTTTTCAAAGAATAAATGAAAACAGCATGCATTGTAGTTTCCCACTCTTGGTGTGTGGAAGTGGGGGTGGGGTAGGGTGGGGCACCATGAGAGTTTCAGTTTATATTTTATTTTAAACCTGGGTGTTTGGATTTTCCTTCTTCTTACAGAGCTGAATTTAGCACATCCCCTCGAAACATAATAAATTTCTATTCTGTAGCTTAAGGGATCCATCAGTTAAAATGTTAGTCTTTCATCTTTATTACCCGCCCATTAAAATGAAAGAAACCGGGACTCACTTCAGTTTAGAAGAAGCAATTTAGTTGGTAATGTCCTTACTACTCAAGTCTTTACAAAGGGAGAAAGTGCATTATTGCTTATATTCACACATCTATCTGCATAAGAAGCAACTAAACCTTTCAGACACATACTATGTTAAATTTAATAATATTCTTTGATTAGATTATTTTATTACAACATTTTTCCATCACCAGTCATTTCCTGTACACATTTACATTCATAAAACCTGTTTTTTCCCCTTTTGTTTGTGTGTCTAAAAGCAAAGAAAGAAGAGACTCTTTCCGTTTTGCTACAGCTGTTAGATCTGAAAGGGACAGATTAATAACCAACCTCCACATTGGATGGGGTTTTCTTGTACATTGCACCAGTAACCCTTTGCTATAATGAGCACACAAAGAGCCTCACATGAGGCTGTTCCTCTTCTTCATAACTCAAAAGCGTCACAGTGGCAATAGCCTCTAGTGCTATTTGTCTTTAGTGCAGTTGTGACACTTCGGCGTGATCCATAATTTGGCAGCTATTTACCGTGACATTTCCCTTCAGTGCAGCCATAACATTCAGTGAAGCCATTATTTGGTTCCATTTACCATATAAATTGTATTGTTGTGCATGCATGCTAGCAGCTACATTAGGTACCTGAAAATGAGTAAATCTTGTAAAATAGATACTAACAGCCATTCAGCAGGAGAATTTCGTTCCTCCTCAGATTGAAGGAGAGAAAAATAATATTTTCAAATATGGTTACAAACTTTTTCCTGAGCAACTTTAATTATACTGCCTATGATATGACAGTTACACTTGACTATAATATTTTAAAAAATTATGATGACCTAGGAGAGAACTACTTTACAATGGAAAGGCATTTTGAAATTCAGCACAACAATTAAAACAAGCAAGTTCATTAGTGTATTGAAGGTTAAAGGCAAGTCCGTGAACTCCAGACATATGTGATTTCCAAAAGATAGTAGTATAAAATCAGCTTCTGATCACATCCATTGTTACTTGCTATGGGAGGTAGGTGGTTGAAATAAGTGCTGGTGAGTGAAAGGATTCATTCCTTCTTACTAGCATCAAAAAATGGCATTTTGGACAACAGAGCAGACAGTACCAGTTGCTGACCTCCTTTCTTCTCCCTCCCCCAATATGGTAAATTGTGCTCTTAAATTATTTTTGAACACTTCATTCTCTATTGTGCACACAACTCTTTAAAAAATCTTTTATGCCCAAGACCAAAAAATTCATTGCTATAGTTTTTTTTACTTATCCACATTATTTTTCCCTCATATTTTCTGTATTTTATCATTATTTAAACACTTGCCTTATATAAACCATGTTTTCCTCCTGTGAATACACAGTTGTATGACCCTTCTATTTTCTTGAAAATTCTATAGAATGTATCCTTTATAATAAATTTTCAAAACTATATCTAAAAGCAAAATTTCCCCTTTCAAATACTTTCAGCTTAAATGAAAATAATACTGTGCTATACTTAAGAAGGATACTTGCAGTTATGTGTATTACTTTCCTTAAGAATCTCCATGTTTATATTTGAATCATTTTTATTTATCAATTTCTACAATGCTAAGAGCTTTTTCCTTTTTCTCTGATATGAGTGACTCTTAAGTGTAGAGCAGTTTTTGCCTACAACTTCCCCTAGGTATGGAATATTTTTAGGAACGAATGTTAAATGGCACCTAAAGAAAATAAAAATAATCTGGACTTTCCAAAATTGCTTTTTAAATCTCAACAAGCTGAAGAAAGACTGATTATAACAGATCATATGTCAGAAATGAATAGATTCCTAGAACTGAAGAATTTGTATGAAACTGGTTAAGATTAAAACCATATAAGCTAAGGAATCAATGCAGGCAACTTAATATTCTCAGCTACTGACACCAAACATTTTATATAATTCCTTCATTAAATGAGAAAAAGAGAGAAACCTGTTCATTAACACCTTGTTGCTGTTTAAAAAATATTCTATCCATTACCAACTAAAATAAATTGTTTTTTAGTAATTCTGGAGTAAAAAGTGCCCATTTTCTTTCTCTTTTGATTTATATCATTGTTCTGTTTTTACAGCTTACTGTTGACAGAGTGAGGTAATTCAACTACAATTTTTCCAGTGTTTTTTCCCATGTACATGTAATCTACAGCACGGAATACAGACTCCAAGCCAGTAAACTTGCCCTCTGGAGACAAGTCTCCAAGGTCCACCTCACAAACCAGATCTTGACTTTCATACATCTTGAGCAAGTGGTCCATGGCTTTTTGATATTCTGAAAAGTAATGGTTCAAGAAGAAACCTTGGACACTGGCAGATTTCTTCAGCAGTTTGCCTGGCAAAGACCCTGCTTTAACAGGCGAAAGGCCAGTAGGAGTTTGGTAGCCAGAGATAAACCCAATAATTATCAAGCGCCCTTTGATAGCTAAGGCATTGACAGCCAAGTCAAACATCTCTCCACCAACAGATTCATACACTACATCCACACCTTCTGGGAACTCCCTTTTAAGGACAGCACCAACATTCTCAGTCTTATAGTTGATGGGAAGGTCACAGCCGATAGATTTCAGAAAATCAGACTTTTTAGCAGAGGAGCAGGTTCCAATTACATGGCATTTTGCCTTCTTTGCAAGCTGCACCGCAAACTGTCCAGTCCCCCCAGCTGCGGCTGTCACCAAAACTTTCTTCCCTTCAGACAATTCTCCAAGCTCCTTCAGACAGATGTATGCAGTAGTGCCACTTATAAGCAAGGTAAGGTACTGAGGTTTCACAGAGGGTACTGGAATTGCGATTTTGGCGGGCACAATTGTATATTCAGCAAAAGAACCAGGTGTCATGTAAGCCACAGCTTGGCCAATTGTGAACTTGGCACTAGCAGTGAGGCCTAAGGCTACTACCTCACCGATACCTTCAAAACCTGCATCAAATGGGATCTTAACTGAAGTGCTATACCGACCAGCTGAGTAGTTTATGTCAGATGCATTGACGCCAACAAATCTAAAAGAAAACAAAAATAGGTTAAGATATTTTCTTTGTTAAGAATTATAGATGTCATGTGGAAAAATTTTTGATTAAAGCTTTTAAGGGAGAACCGCAATGTACATTCAGATAGATGTGGAAAAAAACCAAATAAACCCCAAAACAAAAAACAAAAACAAAACAAAAACAAAAATCCCTAAAACCCTAACAACTCAGTCCTGCTGTTAAAAATGAAAAGGAAATTAAACACACATTAGTACAACAGTGATTTTCAATCAAGCTTTTGGCATACTTTATGGTTTCATCAGCCTAGAAATTGTTCCACATAATTTTCAAAACTCAAGAAGTTATTTTTCCTCAGCAAGCCAATTTTTTAAAAAGAAAGGAAGAAAAAAGACCCCAAGCCTTAAATCCTCCTTAGCCTTATACTTTGTAGAAATTTCATATGTGAATATGGGCTGGAAATTAATAGACCTCTTATCAAAGACATAAAGGCAACAGTATAGGATAAAACATATATAAAGAAGTAGACTAGTATTGATTTTGGCAACAAATTAATACTTCAGATAATATTAATGACAATGATATTATCTAGGATTGATGTGATGTACAAGGTCATTGGCTGCAGCATGTTACTGTGGAGAAGCTTTAAAAATGTTAAGAATGGTTTCAGCAAATTTTCCTTTTGATTTCTGGAATTTCAGTGTAAAAAACAAGCAGAATGATTAATTAAATCAAAAGAGTTTCATAAACAGTTTGGAATATTGAATACCTAGTGTTTTTTAGTCTTTTTCAGATGAAGAGGAATGCCAAATTTCTCTCTCTCATGTGTATGTATATTTTCTATGTATGCATGTATGTTCGTTTTTTTACCCAAAGAGAGGAACAGATATAATATGATTAATACCAGATGATTACTTTCATTTTGATATCAGGATTTAATTTAATTGGAGGAGCTTTATAAACATTTTTCATCTTATTAGAGCTCATAACAAAAATATCTTGATACATAAGAAAAGAAGAATTAGATAACCAGAATTAGAAAATGTCAGGAGACAGCTCAGGCATGTTACTGAAAAGCCTTAAAAAATACCATTTCCACTTGTAGTAAAATGAAAAGATTACAGTATCTGGTGGCATGCAGAAATTTGTGTAAGTATATCATTTCCAAAGGATTCATTTCTAATTGTCACAGTAAGCTAAACTGTCCAGGGCAAGGAGAACAAGTAATATTCAAATACAGTCAATAAAACCTTTTGCTTAAAAATGTTATGTGTTTCTAGATTATACATATAAAGATATGAACACTGACATTCATTTATATAATAAGATCTCATAAAATTATTTTTGGTTCTGTTAGTTTGCTTTTGGAAATTGGTAGAATACACATAAGGTCTTATTAACCTGCTACTGCATTTCCTACACCTTTCTAATGCAGAAGAATGGAAAGATGATGATTTTTCCCTTTTCTAATTTGGCTGAAGATAACTACATTCTATTTTTAGAGAAGAAAAACATCTGCCATCTTGCCCTTAAATTTACACAGTTGCCAAGGTCCATTCTCATCTCCACTAATCTTTACCCTGCCCTATCCCCCCCCACCAAAAAGAAAGAAAGAAAGAAAGAAAGAAAGAAAGAAAGAAAGAAAGAAAGAAAGAAAGGAATGGTTTCCAGAAAAGACCTGACCCTTCAGGACATCACAGAGAGATGACAGACAAGTTGGAAGGTTTACTGGTATCTGCTTTAGACTGGGAAGAGAGCTTCAGGGAAAGGTTTGAAGCAAAGCGAGGGAAGAGAATTTTGAGGGGCATTTTTTTTTTGTTTGGTGTGAAGGAGAGGATTACTACTGTTGTACCTACTATTTTCTCATCTTTGTTTAGTTTCTCAAAATTAACCCTTCCTATAACAATACTAGTTCAATACTCTATAACTTTGTTCTAGTGCTGGCCTACTTAATACTTCGCCCTACTTCTTCAGAACCCTAATTTGAGTAGTAGTGATTTTGATGCTGTGAGGTCCCCTTTCAAGGGACAGGTAGCCTTAACACTAACCTTTTGGTATAATACCCCATAATACACCACAGTCATTGGTTTCCCTCAAACCTTATAACTGTTTTGCTCTTCAGGTGTCTGGTAGTATCTGTATGGGAGTGGAGGGGAAAGGATAGGAAGAGGACAAAAAAAACCCTCCTGTTTTCCCCCACCTTTTCTTTGTAACAGCTCTTTCTTTTTTGCATTTCCCTATCTTTCTATTTAGATGTGAAGGTAAAAAAGGAGAGGGCAGAAAGGAAAATAATACAATGAAGACTCATAAAAGTAAGCCAACGACTTGGAGCTGGAGATAGGAAAGGAAAAATGAAGGCTATAAGATATGTCCAAAGTATCTGAGGGTCTGTTAGAGCCTAGTTAGTTGGGGAGGTGGCCTGCCATTAATTTTTGGGCTTTAGTTGAAAAAAGAAAAATAAAACAACACCCAAACATTTATAACATCAACACTGATATTAGGATAGTAAAAATAATAAAGGCAAGATGAAATACTAAATCTTTTTTTTTAATTTTACTTTCACACACCAAGGGAAGTATCACTACCTTCACTTTTCCTGTCTATGGGATTGGGGGTGGGGGGAGACTGGCACTGCTGAGGCCTGATTCCTAGATTGTGATGAAATGATAAAGGAAGAGATTTCAGTGGCAGAAACAAAATATGAAAACTTCCTGATTTTTTGTTTATTCATCTTATTACCTTTTATCTCTTAAGTGACTTGTCAACTCTCTTATTATACCGCCATCCCCATTAATACTACCACAAGTTTTTTTTTTTTAAAGGAATAAAATGCTTAAAAGTCTGAGTACTGGCTCTAGTGAGAGAGTGGTCATGCTGGGCTGGGGTTCCAGGAAAAAAGGAGAAGAGGATGAGCAGGCAATTAAGGATGCTAATGTTAGGCAGAGGGTGAGGTGGGAATTACAGAGATGTTCAACTCAATTCAAATCTCTAGCCCCATTCCAATCTTCTCCCTACTCCTGACAACTTCCAGCAATGAATGATTCAATAGTGAGACTGGTCTTGAACCTTTTCTGTGCCTTAGCTGAGGGAGAAACATCATAAAAAGAGGGAAGGTATATGTGGGGGAGATTAAAAGAAATAGGGAGCACATGCTGGGGGTGATGTTGAGGAAAGAATTAGGTCAGCTTTTTTTTTTTAAGTTGGGTCTGGTCTGCAAAACCACATTAAGACTAGCAGCTCATAAGTTTTCAGGGAAACCCAAAAGGAGAATGGGGTGAAAGGGATAAGGAGGGAGGTGCGGTGCATTCACTGTACACTCTCAGCCAGTCTTTTGACTTTAATTTTTGGTTTTGCGGCTCTCTCTTCCCGCCCTCCTCCCCACCACACTCCAATCCTGTAAAGCTGCTTCCTCCATGTGAAAAGATTCTTTGGGCCAGTGGGCTACCAACCCTCTTATTATCCAATCCCCATATTTTTCAATCCTCCCAGAAGTCCACCCCAGACATCCTTCTATGAGGGTTCACCCTCCCCTCTTTGGTTTTCCCCTCTACACATTCAGATGATCAAATGCAGTAGCTTAAGAAAAGCATATTGTCCACAGAGAGCCCTCCCTTCCTTACCTTGCCATCAGCCACCTTCATTTAAAAACTAGAAACAAGTTTAAGAGCATCTAAAAAAAGATGAAAAGATTGGATGTAGGGGAATTGAGACTGGTAATGATAGAAAGCAAGAAAACTGAGATAAAGAAATTGTACAAGGGAGTTACAATAGTTTGCTATCAGCCCCATTTCCCCGACTCCTTCCCAAATCAAAATGTGTTCATTTTTAATATTTAGTCTAGAAATTTGATTGAATCAGCCTTTTTTAAATTGAAATTTAGAAGCACTAGGAAAAAAACAGGTTTTTTTTTTTGTGTTGGCTTTTCCCAAATAATTATACACTCTTCTTGAGTCATTCAGTATATTTATACTAAAAAGTGTTGAATCCCTTCGTCTTGTTTATTGTGAAAATAGGGCGATCCTGTAGAGGGGAGGGGAAAAATTACTCTATTAGAAAAAAACAACCCAAAACTAAAATCCAGAGCAAAAACCCTAAATACAAGAAGACAAAAGCAATGTTAGCCATAGACCATTTAAAAAATAATAGCCCGAATACTTTTCCTTGCTGTGATCAACAAATCATGCATCGAAACTAAATCTCACCACCTTCTTTGGTATTTTATTAAAATCTCCGATCAACTATCTGAAACTTCAGCAAAGAAATCGTTTCAAAATTTTTTTTAAACGAAATAAACAATTTTATTTTATAAAAAGCTCAAGGCTAGCATATAACAAACTGTGGGTGGTAGTGTTTTTTTTTAAGGGTAATGGAAGTTGTCCACAATAGAATAAAAAAAAGGTGAAAACTGGAAAATGACTTTTGTATCAAATACACACACACACACACACACACACACACACACACACACACACACACACAAACACAGAGACACAAACCCCTTAAGGACTTTATTCCTTCCTTTTATTTTCCTGAAATGGCAAAGTTTATTGTTCTAAATCAATTTCTAGTACAAAAGCATTTCTCTTGGAATAAAAATTTTAGCTTTTTTTTAGTTCTTATGAAGTAAAGATGGGCAAATGGCTCACTTCCTCAAAAAAATTGGAAAGAAAAAAAGCAAAACATTATCTTGTGTATTTATAAAAAGGGGAGAGGGGCTTATGTATTAAATCATTAATTCCAAAGCATATTTTATAATAAAAATGAGGGTTGTCTGCATAAAATTTCAATTCAATTAACATTGTTCAAGAGGTAGACTACAATTAAAGTGAACAAACCGCCAATAAATTATTAAAACTACATTTTATTTTTAAAAATTCTATAGGATTCCTTCTCCACCGAAACTGGCTTGTAAAATTAAATTAAGTGAGGGATTTTTCCTACTCTTTTAGGAGGGAGCAGGTTTTCCAAAGGGGCAGCGACAGTGAAGGAGAGAGGGGGGAATATGTGTGTGTGGGTGGAGAGGGACGCTTTGGCCCCTTTCTTTTCCTGTGGCAGCTCCCGAAGAAAAAGTCTGTGGAATTTTACTTTAAATTTTTTTAAACAAATATGTATATTAATAAGATACTCTGGGAGAAAATTAAAAGGCATTTAATCCAAGCTGGTGATTTACAAACTTGTGATTTCCATTCCGATAAACTGGTATCTGGGATACTAAGTTACTTAAATCTTTGGAACAATACTATGTAACTCTCTTTCGGCAGTCTTCCCCTGAATCTACTGGGCAGGCACTATCAGGCAATGCCTGAGAAGCCCCCAAGGGAAGAGGGAGGCAGAAGAAGGGAGGGGTCTGACAGGGAAAAAATACACAAGTAACTTGTTAAAATTCATAGGTAAAGGGCGGTGTTGAAAGGGTTTGGTTGGTGGTGAATCCAAAACAGCAATTTCTCCCATCTGAAAGACACATAGTCCTTAGTCTATATAACTTTTCACCATCTTCCCTCACTTACACCCCCCTACTCCATTAAAAAAAATGAGACTATATCTAGCCTTTGAGTGGGGAAGGTACTTGGCGTTTTCAGCCCTTACGTTTCTCTGTAGGAAAGGCAACGAGCCAGCATGAACCCTCAATACATCGGGTTAAAGTTTTACAGGACAACTTAGTTTCCACTGCAAGACTGGTTCTTATCTCTGCTTTGCTTCCATTTATAAGTATATATATGTATATAATATGTGTATGATATATTTTAAATTCAAGCACAAAACTTTTTCTTTAACTTGAGAAAAATGAGTTCTCTCTAATCTAGTCCCTCCTTTTACAATCTAAAGTCTGGGCATTTCATTGCAAAATGAATCAGACTCATTCATTACAACTCCATTTCCAAAGTTGCCAACTTGATAATTAAAGAGAGAGATCTCGAACAACCAGACACCCCAATAAGCCCCTCACCCAGCCCAAATCATTAGCCTCCACCCCTACGGACTCTGAATCAATCGTTTCATTCCCAACAGGATTTCCAGAAGTTTTACCGCTCCTCCCACTCTAACGGTATATCTATCATTCTATGACTTCTTAAATCACCCAGAACTTGGTTTTAAAGCTGATACTATTTATAAAATGGAGAGATAAAAAGTAACATAAGGCACTTTAGGTAAAAGCACGTTGTGTTCTCAAAGTCTTAGTTATAGAAGAACCAACCCCGAGATCGGACTCCAGTTTTTACATTAAAGCATATTAAAATCTCCGTTTAACCCTCTCTTTCCCTACAAGACTATTTCATTAAAAACACATACACACACTCCCCTTAACAATTCAAGCTGCATTTCACAAACATGGAATTGCTTCATTAGCGCTACATTTTCTAAAAAGTGGTACAGTTGTATGGTTTGGGAATGACACAGGAGGAAGAAGTCTCCTTAAACCTGCACTACTTATGGGAACAAGGACCAGAAGAATGACAGTGATCGAGACCTCCAGGAGTGACAGGGACAGAATGGCATTGACAGACTGTTTGGGATTCCTCTCCTGTTGATTCACTACTTACTAAAGGTTAGTGAGGTGGAGAAAACTTTGAGGAGGGCGAGGATGGAGGGCACAGGGTTAGGAAAGGTAGACACACGAACAGGGTAACACAGACACTTTCCAATGGATGTGTAGACAATTGTAAAGCACGTGTACACAACAAATGCAATTATGCCTAGCGTATTTAGAAAAACACAAAAACACACAGACACACACAGACACACACACACACACAAATTCGACGTTATATCCCACAGATGATAAAGACACAACAGATACGGGGTGGATGCCTCAGAACCAATACACAGAATGCCTGGATTTTATACAACACAGGGGTAAAAAACAGCCAAGAAACATTAATAAAAAGCACATAGAATGAGCATATGCAAACCAACACTTCCACAACACACATACAGACACCACAGCCACGCTGCCACAAACCTGGGAGGGACAAGGAAAAGATATCCTGCTTTCCAGTCTCTTCCTGTATACTTTACATAAAATCGTCGATTTCCGTGTTCTTCTTTCTCATTCCTAAAGATTATAAGTCAAATAATGGTGTGTGTATAGTGTGTGTGTATGTGAGTGTGGTGGGACAGGAGGGGAGCTTCCCCTTCTGGGTCGCGTTTGTTTTATTTTGAGGGTGGAGAGGGGAGGGGTAAGGAAGAAGGTGGGGGAGGGGAGGGGAATCCCAAATTAAAACAGCCCCGAAAGTATCAGGACATTCTGGCAGCAGATATTCACAACAACAACAATAAAATTAAATTAACATTCGCCAGATGGCGGCTGGTACAACTTTATAGCATCAGAGTAAGTCAGACTGGGTGGAAGAGTGAGAAGCAGCAAGAGGAGAGTGAAAAGGGGGGAGAGGGAGAGAGAGACAGAGATAGTCAGACAGAGACAGAGACAAGAGAGATGGAGAGAAACAGATTGACAGAGATGGAGGGAGGGGAAGAGATAGGCAGAGGGAGGAAGACAGAGAGACACTGACAGATAATTTTTCTTTTCTTCCCTTTTTTTTTAAGATTGAGAAATTAGGGGAGAAGAAGAGAAAAACAGAGAAAGCAGGGCCATAACGCGTTTTACTAAAGACGAGAATTCAGGAGAAAACTAGGGTAAAATGCACGAATGTGCCGAGGTGAGACGCCTGGGGAAGGACCCCGGCTCTAGCTCACCTGTTTCTGACGAGGAGGTCTCCGTCCCCTGGGAGGGGCACCGGGGAATCCCGAAGAAGGGTCACTGCTTCTCTGAAGTTTGGGTTGAGCTGGGTCACCACCAGCTTCTGCATGAACTTGGGGATGGAGGAACCTTGGAAATCCAGAAAGTGGCGTGCGTAGGACATGTCCACGATAGGCCGAGCCGCGGCGGGGGTAGCTGGCAGCCGGGAAGCAGAGCAGTGAATCGGCGTTGCGGAGCTCCAGCCCCTCGGCCACAGAGAAGCCCGGCTTCTTACAATCGCAGCAGGCGCGGCCGCCGCCGCCGCCGCCGCCGCAGCAGCAGCCCGAGGAGCAGCAGCACCAGCAGCAGCAGCAGCCGCCGCCCTCATTGCTCCCCTGCCCGCGACCTCTCCTTTTTCCTTTTCACCTAAACAACCTTTGCCCAAGTTCCCTCCCCCCTTACCTACACACGGACACACTCACTCTCCAAGCCCGGATCTTGCACAACACAGAAGAAGCTGTTTTCTGTTTTTTCCCCCCTAAGCAGAGGTAGATCTGCCCCTCCTCCACAACCCTTCCTTCTCCTCCCCCACTTCAATTCAAAACCCCCTCCCCTTCTTCCTATTCCACACCCTACCCCCCGCTCCCTCCCCAAACTCCTCTAGATTGAGGAAGGGGTCCACGATCTCTCTACCCCTTTGCCTTACGAGATTTGTGTATGTAAATACAGGCTGCGCAATGAAGCCGCCCCGCAGCCTGTTGGCGTCCTTCTGCAAAGCCGGGCTACAGAACTCAGAAACAACAGACGCCCCCCACGCCCCCTTCTCGGAAGATCTTCCTTACAGGCTCGAACTTGAAATGACCAAGTTCAGCTCGTTTGCCTGAGACCCCGGTTAAAAAAAAAGAAAACGAAATTAAAAAAAGCCAAAATAATCCCCCTTCCAGGAAAAAAAAAATCCAGTCTTGCAAAACCTTTCTTTGGTTGCTTCTGTGCCAAGGTGTCCATGCACACGCGTTTATGAGAGCCTAAAATCCCAGTCACATAAGGACACACAACCACCCTACACTGCACACATCCCTTCGAGCTCAGACGATCGGAACGGTTTGACCGGGAGGGGGGGTAGAGGGGGGGGCTCTGCTAGTTCTCAGTTTAAGGGGAGAAAAATGTACCCCCCCCCCCGCATTCCTGCAACTCCCTCCCTCCTCCTTCCAGATCCACCTCTCCTTTAATGTTTCTGGTTTGTTTTGTTTTGAAATCTGCACGCCAAGGGATTCTCTCTTCCCACCCTTTCAAGAAATGCGCCGGATATCCCTATTTCTCGGTACTATCTCAGTATTTTTTTTTAAAGTGATTTAAAAAAAAAGACGGATTGCACTCTTCTGAAAAGAAAAAAAGAGAGAAAACAAAATGTTATAAGATCAATAAACCTAGAGTGGAGAAGTTACAGCTAATCTAATGTTGTTATTAGGAGCTGCTGAAGAGCTGGGGCTGCTGTCACAGGCGCCTCCCCTTCCCGTGCGAAATGTTCACTTCCTTGCAAGGTGGTACGAATCAACCCAGAGCCACTTAGCAACCACCAGCAGAGCGGTGATCTTGGGAAGAGTGAAAGCATCTTAGTTTAGGGAACGGTTGCTGCCCTATTCACTATGTCCTTAACTTCTTTCTAAAAAAGAAAAGAGGACCCGGGCTGAATGTTCT
Source organism: Macrotis lagotis (assembly GCF_037893015.1). Taxonomy (NCBI): domain Eukaryota; kingdom Metazoa; phylum Chordata; class Mammalia; order Peramelemorphia; family Peramelidae; genus Macrotis; species Macrotis lagotis. Next base: position 494,747,331 of record NC_133666.1, read on the forward strand.
GGTAGTGATTATTATTTTGGGGTGGAGGTTGCATCATCTGTCTCTCCTTGCAGTTCCTCCTAACTTCTACAGGTTTTACAACCTTGTCCACTGAATTCTATTCCAATCCTTTTACATGTCCTCTGAAAGTATCTTTAATCGAGCGATTTTATTTATTTTGGCCTAGATTTCTCATTTGCCCATTAGTGTTCTAAGTAGCTTCTGCACGATTTGCCGCTGGGAGAAAAAGGCACATGTTGGAAGCTAGTGGGCCAAACTCCCAGAGCACACAAACATGTTGAACTTTTAGGCGGTGATACCGAGGGAGTTAATTGAATTGGAGATGTTGCAATGATGTATGAAGAGTTCATTTTATAACTCAGCTAGAATGATCTCCAGTGTTATGGTGTCAATTCACTTCTTAATTGCAGGCTATTGACCAAAAAATCAATTCACTTTTCATAGAGAGCCAAATTAAGCATTTCCAACAGTCTTTTATGATGAACTAGGTCTATGATTAAAAAATTTGCATATTTAAATATCCAGAAAAAGTTTATTTTTATAGTGTCTGAAATAGAATTTAGCAACATGCCCCCAAACAAGACCCTCAAACATCTCACCCCAATCCCTTAAATCCAAGCAGTCATAGCAAGTGTGAAAGGGACCTACAATCTCAAATATAGGAGTCAGTGTGTGTGAAAAGACAACATAGAAGCTATAACATGCTTTTAACATCAATTGAAAGTAGATCTCTGCTTAAGTTGACTTAGAATACATGGGTTTTACAGAGTATATTAGAAGTGGATTAAAAATGACAAAACCCCCAAATGCCTTCATCACATGTGAAATCTTTTATATTATGCTGTATTGAGACTTCTTTTTCTGTCATATTGTTTAGCCCTAGGAAAAAAAAAGAAAACAAAGCAATTAAAAAGATTGACAGGTATGGTTTGTGTGAGACCTATTTGTAATTGTCAGGGTGACGTTGGCAAGAGGAGGAGGAGTAAAAACTGAAGCAGGAAAAGCAGCTCGATGTGTCTGTCTATCAGTTGAGACTGTCTGAAAGCTCTGGGATCTGAATGTGTGTTATATTTCACTGAAAAGAGAAGAGAGGGAGAGTGGATCTCTTTCTCTCCCAGGAGTTTAAAGGGGGGGAAAACAGTTCATGTTCATCTCTCCCATCTAGTGAATGTCTTCTCTTCGTCCCCCTCCCCCCTTTTTGCACACACTTTCCCGGTTGGTGGTTTTTTTTTTGTGTGTTTTTTGCAAGGGGGTGTGCTTTTTGTGTTATGTGTGGGGTTTTTTTTCTGTTGAAGATCAAGATCGACCAAAAAACATGATAAAAATATGTTTTCATTATATTTAGTATTCGAAGAAGCTGCGATCTTGGAGGACAAAAACGGGGGGGGTGGCACGGCAAGGCAGAAAGTAGTGTTCCGGTGGTGGTGACACTGTTTGATCTGTGACTGTTTGGAAGGTGGAGCAGTGCCTGACATTTCCCATCCGGTGTATGTATGTATGTATGTATGTATGGGGGCTTTACTCCTTATTATTTGCTTTCTTGCTCTTAGACTAAGTGCTGGGAGGAAAAGAAGAGATTGGATCGACCTCAGTGTTGCACGATGAAAAAGCTATTATCCGCGCAATAAAAAAAAAACACAAATCCACGACCCCTCAACCCAGAGAGGGGGGAGAAAAAGAGGGGTAGCGGGAGAGAAAGTTGCGCTTTGAGACTCTTTGATCTTGGAGAAAGGCTTGAGGGGGGGGTAGTGCCTGAATTTACCGACTCGTTGCGGCTGTTTTTCCAAGCTCTGCGAAGAAGAAGTGATTAAGGCAGGAGAGGAAGAAAAAGAAGAAAAGGGGATGGATCTATGCTGCAATTCGAACTGATCTGTGCGCGCTGCTTTTTTTTTTTTAAAATTACTATTACTGTTGTTGTTGCTGCTGCTGCTGATT